>NW_015545562.1:425964-426159 GCF_001515605.1 Sinocyclocheilus anshuiensis | reverse complement strand
TTTCGTCGAATCCGCCGGCCACGCCGTTCTCAAGCCCGCCCGCCTCCGCTCACTCTAGGCCGCCGGCTGCCGCTCACTCTAGCCCACAGTGTTTTTCGTTGTGAAAGCGAAGCTACTTTGTTTGGCATTCCAAAAGAGGACACGACTAGAAATCAGTGGTTAAGTTGTATTTACAACACTGTTCCAGAACAGTTC
>NW_015545562.1:421437-425932 GCF_001515605.1 Sinocyclocheilus anshuiensis | reverse complement strand
CGGGAGACGGCATCACAGTATGGTAGGGGCGTAACATTTCCGTCACATGCTTGAGGTATCCGGCCAATCACAACGCACTGGATAGCTGGCCAATCAGAGCACACCTCGCTTTTCAGACCAATGAGCTTTGTAAAAATCGACGCGTTTCAGAAAGGCATTTAGGGCATTTAGGAGAAACAATAATGTACAGTATGTGGAAAATAATGTTTTTTTAACCTTAAACCGCATAAACATTTCATTACACCAAATACACAAAATAATGTTCTTTTTAGCAACATCATATGACCCCTTTAAGAAACATTATGATGCTGTACAACTGTACAATTCAAAGCTGTATTTATAAAATTTTAATTTAATACATTGTTTTATTGAACACATTAATTATTTGTGCCTATAAAAACTGAACAGTTAGCATTAAGAATTCAATTGTTTCATGAAATCTGCTTTATTACTTCTGACCAGTAGGTGACACTGTCACAATTTTGTAGGGAATATGACAACGATAATTACTGTATAAAGAGTTTTAGTATCAGTATGCAAAACCATTGCCTAGATAATGACTGACTTCCTGTATGGTGTCTTCACCAGCAAATTTCTTACAATTTTTCTGGAGAATGCTGTTAACACTGAAATCTAATAAGTAACTTTTTAGAGATTAAGATGTTATGAGCCAGTTTTGTTTAAGATTATACAAACATAGATAGTATAGTTTAAAAATAACTCAGATCCACAGAAAATGGCAGTAAAAGGAGTAAGGTTAACCTTGGGAAATTTATGATTGTAGTATTCTACAACAATGTGGTCTACAACTATGTTCCTGTGGCTCAATGGTAGAGCATTACATTAGCAGTGCAAAAGGTCGTGGGTTCAATTCCCAGGGAACACACATACTGGTAAAAAATGTATTGAATGCACTGTAAGTTGCTTTGGATAAAAAGCATCTGCTAAATGCATAAATTAAATTAAATTTAATATGGAGGCATGAGTTGAGGCCAAATTCTTCCAGTTATTACAAATAATGTCCATTTTTATGACACTTCGAAACATTGCTGCCATTGTCACCAAACTCCTTTAGACTCTGACCCAGTGCAATCCATTTGACCCCTTAAAAATGTAATTCTTATACTTTCAAGCATCGAAACATGTTAGAATATTTTAAATAAATAATATAAATAATTAAATACAATAATATCAATAAAAATAATATAAATAAATAAAACAAACAAAACTTGTAATAACTTTTGAAAAGGACAATCATCAATTAAAAACAACAACAATAAACAAAAACCTCTGCATTATTTAAGATCTGATTACACAAAGAATGTACCTGTACATTAGGGCTGCACGATAATCACCTGCGGGCAAGATGCGCATATTTAACGCGCATCTTCTCAGTAAAGCCGGTTCTGTAATCAGCGGTAAATCTCCATCATCTGCGGGCTTTCACATGGAGCAGCATTAACTACACAGAGCCGTTGTTCACTGACGAGCTGCGCAAAACCATGTTCATGTGAAAGCCGCAGGTGATGGAGATTTACCGCTGATTACACAATGGCTTTACTGACAAGATGCGCGTTAAATATTGCATGCGATTTATCGTGCAGCCCTACTGTACATGTGTTATTGATGCTGATGGGGAAACTTGAAACCGTTGCAGTGAATCCATCCAGACATGAGCAATTGTAACTTCCCAGCTGATTTGTGCAGATGGAATTTGGACCACATACAGATGGACTGAACAGACATTCATCTATATCTATGAAAAAAGATAAATAAAAACAACAAATATTAGATTTTACGGTTTTAAATTAGGCATAGGCCTACATATAAAGACATGAAAGACCTCTGGTATTTAAAGACATTCAACAACAATCATTATTCCAGAAAGGCGAAAAGACAAAAATAAATTTTTTGTTGGGTGATGTTACACCTCAAGCAGGAACAGCTACAGCTCACAGTAGTATTCAAACTGTAAAGACACAGCAGCTCTGTACACTCTGGTACATAGGATAAAAATCCCCCCTAAAAAAAGTTAACAACACTTACCCTGACATGAGTTGTTGCGGCTCACGGGACTGTCTTTATTGAAGGTATTAAATCCACTCCAGCATGAACACATGTGACTCCCAATGATGTTAATACAATCTGAGTATTGACCACACACTGCCACCGCATCTTCACATTAGTTGATGTCTGAAAAAAAATGAGAAGGTATTGCACAAATTTTACAATTAAAGGTTTCCAAACTATGTGTCAAGTGTGATCAAACAAATTCATGCTGGTCATGTTACTACAATTACAATCAGCACATTTGTGATCTAATGATTTCTTACCTCTCTGGCAAAGTGGACCCTCTGAAGGGAGAGCTTGAATACATCCACAAGTGCCTCCCACAATGCCATCACACACCTGATAGGCCCTGCAGCGGTCATTGGGCCAAACATGATTCTGCTCACACTTGCACTCATATTCTGTTCCATATAACCCACACACTGTAACAGAATGGGATTCATTTATTTGTTCAAACTGTCAGTTTATCCTAATACTGAACTAATCTTATGCTGTGTCCGAAATCGCTCACTCGTTCACACATTCACTAATCCTTATATAGTATATGGCAATTGAGTGGACTATATCAGAAAGGAGTGAACGAAATGAAGTGAATGGATTCGGACGGTGACGTATAGACTGCGCGTGCGACTTGGAGCTGTTGCAAAAACATCTTCGTCACATATGGACTTTTATATTACATTTACATGCAAATAATATTAATAGCAATAACACTCAAAATTACTTTATTGTAATGATGCATACCTCCGCGTCAGCTTTGTGGTTTCATTGATGGTAGATTATTAATTTGTTTTGTAATGATTTTATGTTCATAATCATACCATATAAACACATTAACACGTTCATAATTTTATGTATTTAGTATCTTGAAACTCTCCCGAGCAGCGTTTTGAGCTCAGATAAGATAATGGTCGTACAGCGCCCTCAGGCGACCGTCAATTTTACATCAGAATGAATACGCTATACCTACAGGTGATTAACGAACATTTTTTAATTATCCACCAAATTATCATCATTTTTGTAAGTTAACAACGATGCCACCTCAGTGAATTAGTAAAATATTAAACTGAGTTATTTCCTACATAATATATTTTAATATAAATAATGTATGAAATAAACGTTAAAGCAGAAATAATAAAGATGTAAATGCCATCTCTCATTCAAACTCTCTCTTCCAGCTCGTCGCAACTTGGATTGTGGGAAACAGTGCTTCAGCGAGTGTACATAGGTTGTACGCTCGAAATCAGAATGCATTGTGGGTAAAAACTAGTGAAGGAATGTAGGGAATGAAGTAGTTCACTCAGAATTCGGACAGCACTACAAAATGGCTGACACCCGATATAGTGCACTAAATAGGGAGTGGTTAATTCTGTTGCTCAGAGTGAGAGGAAGGCTGATGTTTGTGACGAGATTCCGTAAGTAGGTTATCAGGAACAAGTCTGCGTTCGAAATCGCATACTTCCATACTATATAGTAGGCGAAAAACAGTATGCGAGGCGAGTAGTATGTCCGAATTCATAGTATTCGAAAAACAGTAGGCGAGAAGTACCCGGATGACCTACTACTTCCGCCCGAATTCCGTAGCATGCATACGATGGACACTTTACTATCCCATGAGGCCACGGGAGAGGAGGCGCCATATTCGAAAATGGCGGAAGGCGGCGACGCGGCTCTTTTCAAGTGTAAGTACCTCAGGGAAAAACGTTGTTCATTGTGGTTAAATTGCACTTGTTTAACATGATCTAAGTGAACGGCTGACTTATTGAAAGTTTAAACATTGTAAATCGATGAGATGATTTCGTGAATCGGCTGTAAAAATATGTTTAATCATTGTTATTACTGAGCACATCAAGTTAACGAACAGATCGAGCTAGTGTCAATGCTGTTGTACATCAGCTTGTTAACCAGTTACCTCTGCTTTTTTAACGGAGACGTTCGTTGTTAAGCAGTTTAATGAGATTAGAAAATTCCACGGACTTTAAAACATTTTTTCCCCTCTTTTACTAATATTTAGTTGATATTTTGTTAGCTACATACTAAGCTACTGTTAATACATATGCCACAGCTTGTCAATGTAGCATTAATGGATTGATAATGACTAATGGTTACTGCTTTGACATTACAGGGACTGATGAACACACTCAGCTCCTTATTCAGTGGAGAGTGGCTAATGAAGCCCTCTTCACTGGAAAGCGTAATGCTGCCATCAAAGGTTTTGAGTAAGTAAACAAGTTATGTAAAATGTACTTTTATTCAGGTGCTGTTGTCACTGAACGTAGTAAATACTAACACTTCAAGCAAAGGTCTAACTGCCTTCTTTTTATGCTTGATTTCTGTGCATTTATTGTGACAGAGCAGGGACTTGAGGGCAAAATTTCTGCTGCTCAAGTCAAAAGAAAGTGGGAGAACCTAAAACAAAAATATA
>NW_015545562.1:415106-421278 GCF_001515605.1 Sinocyclocheilus anshuiensis | reverse complement strand
GAGGTTTGGACGGAGGTCAGATCCATCTTCGAAATACAATCGAAGAATTGGCACAGCAGCATTCAGGCGGCAGTAGGTTGTAGGGCTCACAGTCTGTAAATGTGTGTGTATAATATATATATATATATTTTTTTTTTAGAATATGTATATTATTTATTATGTTTATATTATTTATTATGTTATTTATGTATATATTGTATCTATCTATAATATTTATTTAGGCTATGTATATATTGTATGTATTCATTCTCTCCCTCTCTCTCTCTATTTATCCAATTGTGTATTATGTATTCATTCAAGTTTATTCATTGATTCATGTCTTTTGTTTGTCCTGTGTATTTTTATGCATTTATTTATAACAATAAATTACTTTATTTCGTTGCTCCAAATGAGCCTCTGTCATGGTGTTCACAGACATGACTTTTTATTCTGAGGTCAAATTTGCTAGCTAAATAGGTAATTGTACTTACCTTATTTGATAAATTATTTACAAGCTGTCAACGAAGGCGTGATCTTTTATTTATTTAGTCATTTACACATTTTAAAAATAAAGAGATTAAATAAAAATGACAAATGCATACAACAAAATTTCATAAAGCTAAAAACAATTCAAAATAGTAAAGAACAAAAGGTATAAGAGTATAATAACGATTCTAACATAACACTAAGCCAAACACCAAAAAAAAACCTACATATGTGTATGTACAACCACACATACATATATATATACACGCACACATTTATAAATTCAATATATGTATTATTTCATTTCCATTTAGTTTGAAGTATTAAAATAACTCAAATATAATGTAACCAAAATTAAAATAAATAAATACAAATAATACAAATCAAATGACAGTAGTTTATCAGTAATCCTAAAAAATCTGTGATCTGCGAGCAGCTGACCGACGCCTCCTCTGAGCTGTTGATCCAATCAACGTTAAAACGCCGATGAAAGCGGTAAGAATTACGTGAAACATTGCTGATGTTCGCACAGTAGTGAGGGCTCTTTAAATTTTGGCGCTGGTGTGAAGACGCATGTCACGTGACAACATCAACATGGCGGATGTAGTACGTCCGAATTCCATTCATACTACTCGCATTCATACTATATAGAACGTACTTTTTTAACGGTCGAGTAGTACGTTCAAATTCAAATGTAGTACCTACTAAGCAGTATGCAATTTCGGACGCTCACAATGTCAATCATGTAGTCAGAAGGTAGTACTGCAAGAACAAACAGAAGCAGTTCAAGTAGAACAAAAGTGAAACTATGTACCCTCATAGTCAAAAACAGGTTTTTCTTCGTGCCAATTCCTTCTTGTCTTTTTCTGGAATGTTGATATGTTGCTGTATTTTTATGAAAGCTCTTACTCTGCAATATAGATCAACTGATACTAATTCAGAGTATTTTTATATTCAAGTGTACAATTACGGATATGGTGAACCAGTTTTAATTATATGATTTTTGACACAATAACTGAATGATCATCAGACTACAACAGTAAAATCATGAACTCCATTATGAATATTTAATTTATAATAAAAATATAACTAATTGTAGTTTTCTTTTAAAGTTCTGTCTCAATCTAAATGGTCTGAAATTAATTTTCATATTTGTTTTGGCTGGGGCTATGCCTAATTGCTCAGTGCCCATTACAAACAAGAAGAAAAGAAAGCTAAGAACTTAATGAATTTGCATGATTTTAGCTGCATGGGGCACTGGGGTGCTACAAATCAAATATGAAATATAAAGAATTTATGAGAGTTGTAGAATTTAATGTTGTTGTTATTTTTTATATTTATGAATGTAATCACTTACCTTCTTTTAACTGGCAGAACTGTCCATCAATTGGAAGGGCATTGATACATGTACAATGACCATCAGTGATGTCATCACAGGCCTAGTATGAGTGGCACGTGTCATTTGGCCAAACAGACCCTCACATTTACACTGATACTGTGTTTCATTCAGAGAACACACTGAAAAACAGAATCAACAAAATCATCAGTCGTTCATGGTAGTATTTATCATGTATGAAGTACAACATTACTAAGCAGAGCCAGAGATCATACCAGTAGTTATGGTGATTTCTGTACTGTTAGTGCTGTCACTGACTGTGTCGGGCAAACTGAAAAACATCAGAAGGTTCCTCAACTGATCAATGATGATCTGATTTTCAGTTAGATATTCACCGGGAACTGGAGTCATTGTGGAAAGATATAAAGAGTTGGGAATATTCACTGCATTTTTTTAATGCAGGAAATAATGTAGTGATCTTGACACTGAGATTGAAGTCGGATGTTGTTATGTACCTGATGCTGGTTGCCCACATGCTGTGTTATCTTCCAGGAAAAGGATGAGAATTTATTGGAAAAAATACAGTTCATGTTACAGTAACTGAACCACCGATTTCTGTGTGATTACAAAAGGAAATATATATAAAAAATTACTTGGAATACTTGGATTACTCTGTCACTTGGAATATCATTGATGCAGCTGCATGTGTGGTTAGTGATGCCGTCACACTCAGGACTTCTGAGAATGAGAACGTTCATGAAATAGGTTTTGTCTCTTCATCTCAGCCCATTACGCGATCTCTGCTGCTCTGTAACAGTGCCTGTATAGCAGCTCTGCGCCACTGGAGGAGCGTGGACTTTTACGCACAGGGAACCCCTTTGGGGAAGGTGATGTTGCGGAAAATCGTGATGACAGATGCGTCCTTAACAGGCTGGGGTGCCACCCAGAAGGGCAGAACGGTGAACGGTTTGTGGCCGAGCAGACTGCGTTCAGCACACATAAATTATTTAGAGCTTTTGACCATATGGAAAGCTCTGAATTATTTTCTGCATTGCCTGCAGGGACACCATGTGCTCGTACGCTGCGACAATACCACAGCAGTGGCATATATCAATCACCAGGGCAGTGTGCACTCGTCGAAACTTCACTCTCTAGCTCATAAGCTTTTAGTGTGGAGCAGGCGGTTTTTCCTGTCGTTACGCGCGACTCATGTTCCAGGCATTCTGAACAGAGGCGCGGACCTTATATCGAGGGGGAACCCACTCTACGGAGATTGGCGCCTCCACCCTTAGATAGTGGGCTTGATATGGATGAGATTTGGACAAGCAACCGTAAACTCTGGACTTTTGGTAGTACCTAGGATAGCAAAGTCCACTAAAGGAGGTAGAGCTTTTTCGCATTTGGCTCCCAAACTCTGGAATAGCCTTCCTGATAACGTTCGGGGTTCAGACACACTCTCTCTCTGTTTAAATCTAGATTAAAGATCTCTTTGGCCAAGCATTCAAATAATGCATCTCATAATCTTGTACTGCAGTTATATCTGATCAAATGCACATTATTATTCCTTAGCTTGGGTTGAACAAATAATTTTTGCTTGGTTGGAGCAGCAGCTACGCTAATTATGTCTCTATTTGTTTCTCTGTTTCTGCCACGGGATTGACATCCCGGAATAGGAATTACACAAGCTTCAATCTGGATCCAGAACACCTGAGAAGAGATGATGCCAACCCTTCAGAGGACCTCAGATGATGCCGACCCTGAAACAACCTAAACTACCAAATTTTGCTACAAGTTTGATTGCATCATATAATCATTGCTGTTTATAGTGTTCATCGTCTGTTTGATTACGTCATTAACTGAATTTTACCGTACATTTCTGCCATATGTACATCAGTTTGACATAGTCACCACTGACAAGCTACTACTAAATATATTGTAGAAACTTAATTTCCTGTAAAGCTGCTTTGCAACGATTTGTATCGTGAAAAGCGCTATAGAAATAAACTTGAAATGAAAAAATATATACTTGAATTGAAAAAGAAAAAAAAAACCACAAGGCAGCTAACTGCATTCAGGGAAACTTGTATTCCTTTAATGGGCAGTTTTCACTGAAACTCATTCAACTTCCTACAGGGAGAGAAAGATTTTCAGTATTTATACTGCAGGAGTATTTATGTTCCTGCAGTATAAATAAACCTTCACCTACCTCTAAATCTATACTTGTTTCTGGAAAATCAAGTGTTTCCACAACACATTCATGGGTCAGCAGGACAGCTATAACGATTCCTACGCAGTACTTTAATATTTGTCCTGTATTTGAGAAAATTAGAGTTTAAACATACATGATATAAACAGATAAAATCAAACATTTATTAGCACTTAATCTGGAAATTATAGATATTGGAAAAGAAAATGAAAATGAATTCTGTCTTATTCAATGCAAAAATAGAAACTGACAGTGGTCATTTTTGAAGGACAAGAGTAGCCTACCAAATGTGATCCATTTCAGTGAGATGTCATAAATCAAGCCACAAAATATTTGTCATTATATCAGAACTAAAACCATTTCAAGACTCAAAAAAAGAGTGTTTTGAGATGAATGAGTACAGTGTCTTGCATTATAGTATTTTTGGGACAAAAGTAGTTATAGTGAATCAAAAATAATTTGTAGTTTATTATACCTTGACGGGCCATGTTTCTCACTGATGTATGTCGGTCCAAATCCCTTCAACATATTTCCTCAGAACAAAAGGCAATCATATGGCTCATCCAGGCACTTTACATCTGTAAAATTGGAAATTCTGTCATATACATATCAGAGTACACAGATACAATTGAACAATAAGACTACATTTTGATTAAAGATGTTTAATGTCTTTTGTAATGACCTCTGCTCAAAATAATCATACTTTCATGGTGTTAGTCACAAATTACCAGAAATTCATGAAAATCTACTTTTAACTGACTCACAAAATGTAATACCTTAAAAAAAATATGAAGCACTATATGTTTTAACATTGTATCCATTATTTTTACAGCAGATATTTACATTAGGCTACATTAGGGCTGAATCTTTCATGGACGTACCTTGCAATCAATCAGACGGTTTATTGAGGATTATTTCATAATAAATGAAAATGACACAAACTGCAAGCACAAATAAGTAGGTTGCACTCCAGTCAACTGCAATCGCTCACCTGAATTTAGGTCAAATTCTTGTTGTTTTCAAGCATAGACAACTTTCAAAAATTCACTACTGAACAGCACATTTCAAAAATAAGGAAAGCATTTTCTTCAATAAATGTACTTCAAATAGGCAGTTTACAACAGTTTTATGTTTAAAAGAATAAACAGGCTGATTTGTCACTCTTACCTTGCCTCTGGAAACAACCATGAAGAGATGCTGAACTCGTTTCTCAGGGTCTGAGATTTTTTTTCCTTGTCAAATGATCCACCTACAAAATCTTCCTGGAATTAACGTGCCTTTGTGCAGGTCACCACAATAATGTGACTGCGTGTGGGTCACCTGCAAATTTGATTCTCTCTATTATTTCCTTGTTCTATTGTGTGAACAGAACAGAGAAGATGGCAGCATTTCAAAAGAAACAATATAAGGCATTGTGGGCTACATTATCAAGAGTAAATTACATAGGCTATATACTCACATATCACTTAAAAAACCCACTCATTGGTACATTTTGCTTGGACAGTATTATAGTGACACACTTTATGAGGCCTTGTCTCTGAAATCCAATCAACAAAACAATTTGAACAGCAGTATAAAAAAATTACAATTATTATTATTAGAATAATCTAATAATAATAAAATAGATATTAATATCGTCAAACAACTTTCTGTTATGCATTTGGATATAAATCAGTCATTCTTGAGACGTGGGACAAAACAGGTCCAGCCAGGGTAACTGCTATTAGCTTTAAAAATTTAAAATATTTTCAATTTTAAATGTCATGAGGGATTAATAATAGAATGTATTTAACACAATTATCACCTTCAATTTAATTTTCTCAGTATTATACCAAATCTGTGTTTCTTAATGTCCTCTCACTACGTCTAATACAGTGTGTCCACAGAGAAGTGTTCAATCATTCATATGCAATAAAATGGATAAAAAAAAATTTTAATGATGAAAAAGAGCTTGTTTTATCAAAAGCAACACTTAATAATATCTCCTATCAAATCAAGGTTGTTTTTTTAATGACACATGCATGTTTCATAAGATTTTAAAGTTGCGTCCCCACTTTTTGTCTACACCGTCAGGCATTCAATAAAATGTAATAAAATCAGGGAATATCAGGGGCAGCTGTCACTCTAAAGGACCCCCTTGCCACAGTTCACCTCTGCAGAGTACA
>NW_015545562.1:412488-414869 GCF_001515605.1 Sinocyclocheilus anshuiensis | reverse complement strand
GTCCAAGGTAAAAAAGCACATTTTGTTAAAAAAGAGAAAAGTTGGGAGGTTGTATCAAAGCATAGCTCAGTCGCTTAGTACATATAAGAAATATATATTTAGTTTAATTTGTCTGAGTACAAGGTTTTATTTTTTAAATTTTGCACCCTGTTTTGTCCCACTTCTCAAGAATGACTTAAATGTAAGAAAATGTGTTTTCATGGGAGGAGAAATTTAAGGGGGTCTGAATACTTTCCGTACCCACTGTATATTGATTAGATTAGATTCAACTTTATTATAAATAGTATTAGCTGGGCAGAGTATAGAGTGTTCAGAGTTTAAATTTAGTGTTTAGTAGGCTGAAAGCTGAGGGAAAGAAACTGTTCCTGAGTCTGCTGGTGTGACAGCGAAGACTCCTATAACATCTCCCAGATGGGAGAAGAGTAAACAGTCCGATGACAAACAATGACAAAGATCCTGACTGACAGCATTCTTATTTCAAAACTATTTTACTTGGATAAAAAGACCACAAGTGTTTTTTTTAAAGGTGCATATATAATAGCAGTGGAAATTGGTACTACAGTTGAAATTCAAAATATTGTAAAGCGTTGTTTCTCCTGCCCCCTCCTCGAGTCACTCAGCACTCACATGGGTTGCCAGATTGAGGACACGCAGCATTGAACTGTAAATTGACGAGTTGATTTCCCCGTGTTTTAATGACTCTGGTCATAGAGATTTGTCTCTATGAATCTGCTATCTCTGCAATATGCTGTTTTCTGCAAACTGGCAAACCTTGGTGTCAAAATAGTAGTGGGTAAATTGGCAGTGGGCGGAATCACACACACCAAAACAGACATTCCGACAAGGAACTCACATTTCAAAGTAGAGTAACTGGTTGTAGCATTGTTTTTTAGAGAAACGAGTATGTGAACTTAGCATATTTCCTAAACATCTGCAAACATGTTATGGTATTTTTATGCTTTAGTACATTCAGCAAAATTACAACACCTTTAAAGGCACTTTGACATGTGCAACTGCTGCTGCGACCACTGGCTAACCAACTTTGAATGGGTTTAAACAACTTTATGCAAATAAGCTGCTACTTAATTCAGTGATGTAAAGAATGTAGACCTAGGTCACATGACCCATCAACAACATAAGAAAACCTGCAAGAAACATTTATATATTATATTAGAGGCAGCTTTCAGTCAACAATACAGAAATTGTATTTCTTAGGTTAAGTGTTGTCGCAGTGCCAACTTTTGACATGAAAGATATTCAAATAACACTGGAAAGGAAACATGATCTGATCCTGTGAAACCCTGTCTGCTGTGAACTCAAGCCTAGTCTGCTTTGTTCAGCATTTCAACTGTTCTCCTATGCAGGCAAAAGCCGACTATAAAAGAAGACTGACAGGCAGTCATCAGCATTAGCTTTATGAAGCTACTTTGCAGAAATTACTGACTTGCATGTGACCTGTGTGTTCCACAGTTTTTTCTTCTTAATCAACAACACATTAAAGCCCAGACTAACTCTAAAGGAAAACGCATCAACATGGCATGGCATGAGGGTGTAGCTGCCCCCTGCTGTCCACCCAGAGCTACGTAACAGTGAATGTATGATATGATATCCGGATTCAGACTAGAAACAAAACCTGTAATTTTACATTCTGTAATTTTTCCCCCAGTTACTCGGTTGAACATTTGATAAATATTATATATCTGTACAGTACTTAATTTTTGAATGAGGTTGTTTTACATTTTAGTTTCAACTCAGTTTATTTTATTCAGGAAATGTTTGACTATTTTATGTTTAAAACGGCATATTCAGGAATTGGAAAAAAAAAACCATTGCATTAAAGGCTTAAGAAAACTACTTGAGTAAATTTAATATGAAGAGGCATTTAATTATTGGTGATGCAGTAACATTTAGAAATTTTGGAAACATTTAGAATTAAGACAAGGAAAAAATGTATGTAAATGTCTGATATAAAACAAAAGTGAACTTTGCAAAACAGAGAACACTTCTTGAGTTGTATTACTGGAAAATGACCCCAATTGTGTTAAGTAGGCATACAAATAAAAAGTCCACACCCTGCATTCACAATATATATACACAATAAAACAAAGTCATATTGTAGCCTTGTTTTTAGACTAATCCTATCAGTAAACACTCTAAAAAAATAAAATGTACAAAGCTGTCACTGGTGTGGTACCCTAAGGTACAAAAACGAAGAGGGACATCTTTTGTCCCTTCTCATTTACCCACATGGTGCATTACTACTTTAAAAATACATTTTAGTACATTTTGAAAGGGTACTGCCCCAGTGACAGTTTTGTACCTTAATGTCTGAGAGAGTAGAAACATTTCCTCAAAAAAAAAAAAAAAAAAAAAAAAATCTA
>NW_015545562.1:407917-412098 GCF_001515605.1 Sinocyclocheilus anshuiensis | reverse complement strand
AAAAAAAAAAAAAAAAAAAAACATGCATCGGATAAAACACTTTGTGAGTGTCTTTTAGTCGTTTATAACAGCATATGAGCCACTGGAGCTGTCTGAAGATGGAAGTGCTGAGGAAGGGTTGGCTTCTGACACATTGTACACATCTGCAAATAGTTAAATGTATGTTACTGACAGAACTGTTTACTGTCTTAATTGAACAAATTTTAACCAAATTATTGATATAGCTTATGATTATGAATAATAACTATATTCATATTGATATGAATAATACATATTAAAAATGTTAGTTTTTATTACTGATTATTGATGTTATTTACTTACTCCTCCGCCGCAAGAAAGGCAGTCCAGATGTGGATAATGTTCCTGCACTGGTGTTCTGCAAGGAGATATCAGTCAAAATAAATCACAAAGAGTCAAAGTAAAGTAAAAATGTATAGTTAAGCACTCATTAGGAGCTGAATGTTAGTAATGGAGCTCATATAAGTGTGTGCTGTTATAGAATGCCATTTACATTGGTACGGCTAGAAGTGAGTTTCTGTAGCAACAGCTTTCCTGGTAGTGACTCACGAACCTGCAATTAAAAACCTCTAGTTAACTTATAGAAATTTGTTTAAAGTCTCTTAAATGTCTGCCTATTATACAAAACACTTGATTCTGATTTGTCAATCATGCCACCCAGCGGTCAGATATTTTCTAATATTCAGTCGTCCATGGCAACGCTTTATATGATACTTCTGCCCCTATCCAGAAACCAGCATAAACTTTCCTGCCAGCCACTCCTTCTCACTACACCCATTGTGTCCACCATGTATTCTCACTGATAGGACCCAACTTGGAAATCTGCAGCTCTAAGAAAATGTTGAGTCTCGTAATTACTACTGTGGTTCAAGTTCAAGTCATGTCAGAAATGTCATATTTTCAACTTGAACGCACATGAACGTCACTTTCAGTGTAAATAGCTGCTGAAATATTTGCAGGGAAAATGTTTCTTTGGTCAGTCTAAGCCAGGGGTGGCCAGCTTTGGTCATTTTGCTTTTGGAGTTTCGCTTCAACCCTAATCAAACAGACCTGAACATGCTAATTAAGGTCTAAGGGTTACTAGAAAGCTACAGGCCAAGTGAGTTTTTATCAAGGTTGGAGTAAAACTCAAAAAGGACATTTTATTCTTTGCAAAAGCGTAAACTCCACTCAGTATTTAATTTCACTGGTGGTCAGCTGTGTATTAAGCAGAATAAAAACTGTTGAAATAAACGTGAAATGTGAAAATATATGGTTTAAGGAATATACATTAATACAGTATGTCTATAATGCCGGATCTTTAGGTTAAATACAACATTAAATGTTAAATTGCATTGCTTAAGCTCTTTACAAAGCAACTGAAGTAAACTCATACCTTGCTGTCTAAAAGCGTTCCAAACACCAAAATAAAGAATCCCTAATAAAGGAAGTGTTACAAATACATGAAATTCATGAGACCATGGACATTTATAATAAATCAATGTACAGCATTAAAGTGTTAATGTAATAGATATGAAATTGCAATGACATTTTTTTTTATCTTACTATAAAATTGATATTATAAAGTAGTACCTGCAGTGAATTGAGGAGTGCAAACACCACATGAATGCCAAAGTCATGTGATGCCATGGTTCCAATTCCAAATCCCCATGTTAGACCAAAGATAGGAGTCAAAAAGGCCACACATCTGGCAATAACCACCAGGGCATGTTTCTCATCTGGTTGAGTTGCAGCACCAACTCCTCTCCTCAACATCTTGTACAGAACCACAATCAAAACCACAAGGTTTATGGCTACAATAGTGAGAGCTGGAATCACAAATGCCAACAAGGCTTTTGATTCATACCAGTTAAGCCAGCATGCATTACTTTTGGAAATATAATTTTGAGGTCCAGCTGTTGATGCAACAGTAATGACCGCTATGAGCAAAGGTGCACCGTAACCGACTGTGAAGGCAATGACCATCATTTTGGCCCTTGACATTTGAGACAAGACCATGACTGTACGATAAAAGAGTAATAGTGCTGACATTAACATCCAGAAGAAAAGAGCCAGGTAAAAGAAGTGCATGAAGAAAACCGCTGGACTGCAGCGACCCACAGAGGGTGACTGTTCTTGTTCTGTGATTGCAGCTCCAATGATAAAACAGATGTTTGCGATCAGCAGGGACACGGCAATGTTGACTATGGAGACATGTCGCATGTAGGATGTGTCATTTCTTCTCACTGACTTCCATACGATAGTCTCAATAATCAGGCATATAATCAAGCTGGCCATCGAAATAGCTACACCAATGAAAGTTATATAGTCTAAGGCAATGCGATGAATGGGATCAATGTGAAATGGTGACATTAGGATCGAAAAAGAGGTTGTGTGGTTGCATTCACATGTAATGTTGCCAGTGTTGTTCCGCTTTACTTCACATCCAGTGGAATCCCATGTGTTGAGACTAAAGTTCCAAAAGACACACTGAGAATTTCCCAAAGACTGATCAGTAATGTCAAATGTAAAAGAAATGTTGTCAAGCGTCTCATTAACCTTAACAACAACCACATCTCCATTGATGCGCACATCTGATTTCCTGCTGTCATTACTACCATGAGTAGGTAGGACATTGTCAAGAGTCGTGAAGATTATGATGGTTATGATAGTCGCCTGAGGAACCTGTTGTATCAAAATCTCCGTAGTTGAGTTTGGCAGTCTTGATGTTAAAGTGAATGAGTTTTTAACTGTAGTTCTTTTCAGCTGAATGGATGGTTCATAAATCTCAAACTCATCTGTGAGACGGTCACTTATATCCTCAATAGCACTCAGAAGTTTAATGCTGGTGTTG
The DNA here is from genome assembly GCF_001515605.1 of Sinocyclocheilus anshuiensis. NCBI lineage: Eukaryota > Metazoa > Chordata > Actinopteri > Cypriniformes > Cyprinidae > Sinocyclocheilus > Sinocyclocheilus anshuiensis. The sequence continues at coordinate 409,247 of NW_015545562.1, read as the reverse complement.
TTTTTGCTCAGTCTGCTCCATGTATCATTGGCATTATCTGATACAATAATATCCACTGTTTTTAGGAAATTCTGAAAATTGAATATAAATTTTATGATAAAATTTGTCCCATAAAATGTGGAATATACTACATTATACTATACAATATTATACTATGCTACGATCAACAGATGTAAATAATGAAAATAAAGAGAATGGCTGTTGTTGGCTGTTGAGTAAAAGTACAGATACCTTACAGCGAAAATTACTCCATTACAAGTTACAAGTCAGTCACCAATTCCAATACAACTTGTGTAAAAGATAACACCTTGTTAAATGCCATTTAAAGTGCAAAAAAATTAATATACATACCTCCATTACTGGTCTATTGATAAAAACTGATTGTGACAAATTAGCAATTTTAGAGAGTATATCCACAATTGCTTGGACAGTAGCAGCAGACTGGGTTATATTAATATCATGCTGTTCTGTGGCAATACTGAGGTTAGCCATAAACACTGGAATCTCCTCCACAAGCAAGGACTAAATTGCAAAGTACAAAAATGTTAGAAGGTATTAGACACATTTAAAATGCACAGGTGATTGTTCAATATATACATGATCAATAGATTACCTCAACTTCACTTGTAAGTTTGTCGATAACTTCAAGTACACAGTTGTCCTTTATTGATTTCCAATGACGTGATTCACATTTGTAAGTTATGGTGCCTTTCATGCCATTTCCACAGACTCCTGTCCTCTCGTCATTTGTTTTGCCAGCTCCAAGTTCTTCATTTTGACAGACATCATCTGACGAAGCATCTGATTAAAAGAAGAAAATGAGATTCAATTCTACAATTTCTCTCAAAATATCACATTTGGAAAATTTTGGGAATAAATATTAACATAAAACAAATTCATATCCATAAATCCATTCAATATAATACTGTTCAATATCATATACCTTTTCAAAATGCGCCATTTAAAACCAACATTTTTTTAAACTGTTTACTAAAATTACCAAAACAAATTAGATAGCTAAAATCATCAAATCTAACTGCACAAGAGTTGGATAAAAGCACTTTGATGGTGAAAAGAATAAGAAACTGAAGGCTTACGTGCTGTGCTTATCCTAACTGTAACACTGCTCTGGCTATATCCATAGATCTGCAGTTGTGGCAGATCCCTGAGACGACATGTAAAGATTTCCTCTGTACAATTTCCATTTTGCATTCTATGGATGTATGTGATACTGTCACTTCCTGATTGGGTAAAACAAAAGAAATGTATGAATAACATTAAGAAAAGGGTAACACACACACACACACACACACACACACACACACACACA
>NW_015545562.1:395028-407887 GCF_001515605.1 Sinocyclocheilus anshuiensis | reverse complement strand
CACACACACACACACACACACATATATATATATATATATATATATATATATAAATAGTGGATTTAATTTAAGGTTTAAATTACAACAGTAATTGTTTTATATTAAAAAAAAAAAGACTTTATGTCGAACCTGACTTTAATACTTTTTCACCCAGGACCCACTCAATATTGTAGCCAACATCAACAGAACATTTCAGTTGGAAACTGTTGCTATCACAGAGAATATAGTGGTCCTTTTCACCCACATTAATATTGGGGCGTTTTTTAATAGCAATGTTTTGCCATTGAATGTACGGTACATTGCCTTGTATGATGCATGAGTATCGACCTGCATGTAGAGGGAAAAAACAAAAAAAGAAAAATCAAAAGAAAAATACTTTTTTTTTTTCATTTTATAAAACAAACCCACTACTTTCAGTTTAAGAAACATTTATATTTATATTCATACTTACTATTTATGTATATATTTATTTGCTGTCAAAATAATACTTTGTAAATGTTGACATTCACACACTGTCAGTGTAGCTTAATTTTCATTGGTTGATTGGTTCATCATCTCTGCCATATCTGGTATACACTCTAAAAAACATGGTTCTTTAAAGTTTTTTTTTTTTACGCCTAGTAGCAGTTCTATTTAGGATAATATCAGCCTGAAAAAAAAAACTTCACCTCTATTCCACATCCAGCTCACTATTGATTTTCTGGTGCTCAACCATCCAACTACACAGACTGTCAACACACACTCAACGGGTAAATAATTTCTACCAAATAATGTCTTTTTCTCTTTCTCTTAGTTTTTTTTTTAACAGAACATGTAAATGTGACCAACTCTGTTCAGTTAAGGACACTTCTCTCCTCTTCTCCACTAGGTAACAGAGATATTGAATTTATTATCCATATTGTTAAGGTTGTTTTAATTATTACTTGGGTTTATGCATAAACATACCCAGTCACAAAAACATTAAAGCTATCCAATGACTTCACATCACTTTTCTATTTTAAAATTGTGAAGGGCTCACATACTGTCCATTTTTGCTACTTTTGGCCTTCATAAATTGTTTTTACATAAACAAATAAAAGAGACACACTGTAACTCTAAGCTCAGTTGTGTTTGTCAGATGCTGTCTTGTTCCACAACCTCATCATCTGCAGAGAGAAAGTGCAACTCACAGTGTGTTTCCATCACCCTGTGAATATATTTGATTAATTTTGAAGTAGTACAACAGAAACAAGTGCTGGAAACACCAAATTTTTTTGGGGAAAAAAATATTTGAATTCGCAAAAAAGTTTTTATGCTCACTTGAGGTGGTTTTTCACTAGTGCGAAAAAGTGTTAATGCGAATAAGGGGAGATGGAAATGCATTTTGCGAATAAATTCCTCCATGTTCATCAAAAAAGTAATGTGACTGCGCTATGGGCCAGCATTACCTGACAAACCAGCAGACCAATAATAAAAAAAGTATTTTTATAATTGCCTCCCAGAACTATCTTAAACGACTGTGTTTATTAATTATGGTTCCCTTTCAGTCGGTCACTCCCGACGTCACGTCGGATGACTGACGAATTGGGATCTCGCTTAGAGGGACCAATCTACTTCGAGTGTAAACTAAACGAGCCAATGCACATTGGCATGCGATTATTGCATCCAGCTGCTGCTGATCATAGCGTGAGTATAAGTAGGCAGCAGATGCAGCGCATATTCAGCTTTTCGCTTGAGCGTCCGGTGCCAGGCCTTCACTCGTTGAATCCTCGAGAACCGGTAGAAGGCTGGGTTCCATATGTAAGACCTAAGTGGATCCCATATGCGTAAAGTCCACGGTATAGCCTTCAGCCCGTATTTCCCCGGCAGACTTCTGCCATTCCAAAGAGGGTTCAATCACTTCCATTCTTCCATATGCACCTAAGGGATGTCCATATGTGTATTGCTTCCGATCTAAGCGAGATCCCAATTCGTCGGTCATCCGACGTGACGTCTCCGTTCCCTCCTTCAGGGAACGAGGGTTACCACATGTAACCGAGACGATTTGAAGGCATCAGGATTGTGAAGATACTTCACTGGAAGTAGGTCTTCAAAAATAAAAGTATCTAAATGGCACAACATGTTGTTGTTGTTGTTTAGTCTAAAACCATAATAGAGGCGACAACATATGACAAGACCAGTATTGTTACAAACCAGAGAACCCTAATATGATACTGTTTAGAACCATTTTCTTAAGAGTGCAGTATTATCGTATGCTATAGTATATCAGTACTGATACACTAAAATAAACACTTAAATATCATAGACAATACAAGAATAAATCTCATGTCACTCACCACTGTCACTTTCACTTGCGTTTTTTACAGTGAGAGTTGTGTTGTCATTTGAAATTAAGTATCTTGTGTCACCTAGTGCAGGATCTTTGTTATCCACTGTCCATTTTATTTGTCCCTTTGCAAAGTCTGGCTGTCTACAGTTCAGGTCCACCTTTTGCAGAGGATATAACTGATCTGTTGTTAGGACCGTTTGATCTGTAAATAAAAACCATACAGCTCAAATATCCCAACAGTGAACAAAAAACAATGCATTTGATGAAATGTAAAGAGTTTTAGATTAGGCACTGACTACCCTTACCACTTAGAGTAAAATCATCTTTAGCTAAAATTAATCCTTGTGTTCTTAGAGAGTCAGAAACCTGTGTGTTTGCTGCTTCAAAATCAAGGCTGTTGGATGTTGCACTTATTGTGTAGTCTGCTATAACACTACCAGGCCTAGAGTGAAACACAAACCACATCAGTGTGAAGGCTCTGTATTAACATTATATTTGTTTGAAAAAGTATGAATAAATGGAAAAGTTTTGCCAAAAAAGTTTCAATTGTAAATCATACCTGAAGCCAGTGACTTTAACAGAACCAACCTTGTAGCCAGTTAGCTTATTAGAATAACTTGTGTCAATCTGTAAAAAGCAAAAGGTGTGCGTGAAAATTTTATAGAATATAAATTTGATTGTATTTATAGTATTTAAACAATATAATCAAAAATCAACAAATTACACAAATAATATATTTCTTTAAAATATGAAACATGTAATACTCACTACTGACTCAATTTGTCCAGATAAAACTTTGTAAGTCATGCTATTACGGTCAGTAAGACTGATGTCAAATGTCCGAGATATTTTCAGTGACATTCCAATAACTGTAAAAGAAGTGTACATTTATGTGTATTGTAACAACAGTTTTAAGCAACAATCCTCAATACTAATACTACCTAGTTGCTGGGAGTAGACGAAATGAACCCACCCCCAACCCCCCAAAAATATTACTTGTTATTATTGACATGCCTTGTACCCCAATTTGTAACTGTGCTACTAAACTGTTACACAAAATATTTTTGTGCAATATTTTAAATTTAGTTTCACAATACTTACCTGTCTGTGCGGATGCTGTCGCTGAGGCTGTTGAATATTACAGTACAAAAAAATTAGTAAAACCAAAATATGAATTTCATTTTTTTACTGAATGAAACCAAACTTAAAAGTAAAAAAAAACAAAGGGTTTATGGATCTATATTTGTTTCCCTAAACATGCAAAGCAATAAATTCATTCACTTATTTCATGAATCTATTTATTTTTAGAAGCCAAAAAGTCTAAAATAAACTTACTCACTCTGTGTCAAAATACAGATTGTTACTGACTGTAAACACCACCAACAATAACACAAGAATTAAGCAAGAGTTATCTGTACTAATACTAATCTTCACCATCATCACATGATTTATCTCAGATTTTTTTTACTGGGCATACCTATTGTTTTCATAATTGTTCTTGTTGTTGATGGTTGTATTGATGGTGTTGGTGTTGATGGCGTAGATGTTGATGGCTTAGATGTCGATTGTGTTGATTTTGATGGTGTTAATGGCTTGGATGTTGATTGCGATGATTTTGATGGTGTTGATGGCATATATATTGATTGTGTTGTGTTTGATGGTGATGATGCCGTATATTTTGATTGTGTTGAGTTTGATGGTGTTGTTGGCGTATATTTTGATTGTGTTGAGTTTGATGGTGTTGATTGCGTATATTTTGATTGTGTTTGATCGTGTGATGGCGCAGATGTTGATTGTGCTGCTGTTGATTGTGATGGTGTAGATGTTGATTGTGCTGCTGTTGATTGTGATGGTGTAGATGTTAATTGTGTTGCTATTGATGATGGTGTAGATGTTGATGATGATGGTGATTCTGTTGATGGTGTAGATTTTGATTGTGTTGCTGTTGATGATGATAGTGATTTAGTTGATGGTGTTAGCATTGATGGTGATGGTGTTGCTGTTGATGATGATGGTGATTCTGTTGGTGGTGTTGGCGTTGGTGGTGTTGCTGTTGATGATGATTCTGTTGATGATGCCGGCATTGCTGTTGATGATGATGTTGATTCTGTTGATGGTGTTAGCGTTGATGGTGATGGCACTTCTGATGATGGTGTATGTCTTGATTGTGTTGCTGTTGATGATGATGGTGATTCTGTTGATGGTGTTAGCATTGATGGTGATGGCATTGCTGTTGATGGTGATTCTGTTGATGGTGTAGATGTTGATTGTGTTGCTGTTGAAGATGTTGATGATTCTGTTGATGGTGTTTGCGTTGATGTCATTGCTGTTGATGGTGTAAATGTTGATTGTGTTGCTGTTGATGATGGTGATTCTGTTGTTGGTGATGGCGTAGATGTCGATTGTGTTACTGTTGATGGTGATTCTGTTGATAGTGTTCGTGTTGATGGTGATGGCAGTGCTTTTGATGATGATGTTGATTCTGTTGATGATGGTGCATATGTTAATTGTGTTGCTGTTGATTCTGTTGATGGTGATGGCACAGATGTCGATTGCGTTACTGTTGATGATGATGGTGATTCTCTTGATGGTGTAGATGTTGATTGTGTTACTGTTGATGATGATGGTGATTCTGTTGATGGTGAATATTGTGATTGTGTTGCTGTTGATTCTGTTGATGGTGATGGCATAGATGTCGATTGTGTTACTGTTGATGATGATGGTGATTCTGTTGATGGTGTAGATGTTGATTGTGTTGCTGTTGATGATGATGGTGATTCTGTTGATGGTGATGGCATAGATGTCGATTGTGTTACTGTTGATGATGATGGTGATTCTGTTGATGGTGTATATGTTGATTGTGTTACTGTTGATGATGATGATGGTGATTCTGTTGATAATGTTAGTGATGATGGAATTGCTGATGATAGTGATTCTGTTAATGGTGAATATTTTGATTGTGTTGCTGTTGATGGTGATTCTGTTGATGGTGATGGCATAGATGTCGTTTGCATTACTGTTGATAGTGATTCTGTTGATGGTGTAGATGTTGATTGTGTTGCTGTTGATGGTGATTCTGTTGATGGTGTTAGTGTTGATGGTGATGGCATTGCTGGTGATTCTGTTGCTGTTGATGATGATTCTGTTGATGGTGTTAGCGTTGATGGTGATGGCATTGCTGTTGATTCTGTTGATGGTGATGGCATAGATGTTGATTGTGTTACTGTTGATGATGATGGTGATTCTGTTGATGGTGTAGATGTTGATTGTGTTGCTGTTGATGATGATTCTGTTGATGGTGTTAGCGTTGATGGTGATGGCATTGCTGATGATGGTGATTCTGTTGGTGGTGTAAGTGTTGATGGTGATGGCGTAGATGTCGATTGTGTTAATGTTGATGACGGTGATTCTGTTGATGGTGTTAGCATTGATGGTGATGGTGTAGATGTTAATTCTGTTACTGTTGATGATGGTGATTCTGTTGATGGTGTTACCATTGATGGTGATGGTGATGGCGTTGCTGTTGCTGTTGATGATGATGGTGATTCTGTTGATGGTGAAGACATTGATTGTGTTGCTGTTGATAGTGATTCTGTTGATGGTGGAGTAATTGATTGTGTTGATAATGTTGTTGATGATATTGATGGTTTTGTTGTTGATAGTGATTCTGTTGATACTGATTGTGTTGGAGATTCTGTTAATGGTGCTGTTGGTGGTGGTACTGTTGGAAAAAAATGGACATGACTGGGTTTGACATGCAGCATTTATTTCTGTGCCTGTAAACTCTTTAAATCCTGTAAAATCTTTATAAAGATACTACCAAAACACTTAATACACGTCAAATCAAGTCATTCTTCCATAACACTAGCAAAGTTTGTTACCCAAAAAACACACTTTGTCATTCATGAAACAATGACCTAAAACACAAGCAACAGGTAGAATTATACGTTTTCTTTTGTAAAATATTTTTACAAAACAAGAACTAGTTTATGAAATTGCTGTTGTGATGTGGACTTCAGGATTCAAAGGGATAGTTTAGCAAAAAAAAAAAATCCATCATCATTTACTTATGCTCATGTCATTCCAAACCTGTATGACTTTCTGTGGATCATAAGACATATTCAGAGAAATGGTTTATTTATTTATTTTTTATTTATTAATGTTTTTTTTGGTCCATGCAATGGAAGTCAGTGATAACCAAGACGGTTTGGTTACCAACATTCTTCAAAATATCTTCCTTTAAGTTCCACAGAAGACAGAAAGTCATACAGGTTTGGAATGACTTGAGGGTGAGTAAATGATGACTGATAATACATTTTTGGGCGAACTATCCATTTAAGTTAAATGTGTTTACGTACCTGTTGCTGGTTGCGCACATGTTATGTTATCACCTGGAACAAGATGAGCGTTGATTAAAAATAATTTGTATACATTTCAAAAGTATCTGACCTACAGGTCTTTTATGTGATTACAAACAGAAAATGTATAAAATTATTTTACTTGTTATCTCGTTGACTCTTTGACAGAACTGTCTGTCACTTGGAATATCATTGATGCAGCTGCATGTGTTGTTAGTGATGCTGTCACAGCTCCCATATTCTTTGCATTTATCACACGGCCAGAAATACTGGTCCTCACATACACACTTGTATCCACTGTCATTGAAATTGCACACTAAGAAAGGATACAGTGCAAATGTAACCTCATATTTAACAGATTAGCACTACTGTATTTGTGTTCAGAATGTAATGTGATATTCTTCACCTGTCGTGATGTCCACATCTAATACTTCAACCACCTCATCTAATTGAAGTGGAAAAGTGATGTTCTGCAGATATCGCCTCATCTCATCGATCACAGAGATGCTTGTTGATTCCAACTCAATTTCAGAGAAGATGTCTGTGAAGGACAGTTCTGTGACAGAATCAACAAGCTTACAAACACTGTAAAGGCATTGTTTTCATTGTATTTTTTCATTACAATGTATTTCTACCACAATATATACGTTTATATAATTAATTATATTAACAACAGCAATGAGTAAATATATCAAGAAATAGCAGCCTACATTGTTCACTATATTTGTCAGTTTATATGGGGGTTAATAACATTTTTTTAATTTTTATATTAAATAATGTTCAAATTATGATTCATAATTTTTATTTAAAAAATGTTTAAAAGTAAGTATATGGCTGTTAAATATAATATCGATTTTCACTGTAAATATGCAAAATCATACTTTTTTTTTATAAAAAAAGTGATTATAAAATTACCTGTTAATTTTAATATATTTTTACTGTATACGTTATGGTAACTTACAGTTAACCAATTGACATTTTTTTACTGTAGTATTTTAACATTATTTTTCTTTTTGAGTGCATTTGCTGCTGGCTTGTTTGGTCATCATTCTTACCGTTCTCCTGCACACACATTTCTCCATCACTGGGAATATGACTGATACATCCACATGAGCCAAAACTGATGTCGCCACAGGCCTCATATGTCTGGCAGTTGTTGTATGACCATGCATAACCATCTTCACATACGCACTGGTATTCAGACACATTTGGTTGGCACACTGACATAAATATAACACACAGGTTAACAATAGAATGTTTACACAACATTAAAGATGAAACCTAAGCAGAAAGAATGACGGAAATAGCTTTTAAATACCAGTTTAACAGGTTCACCTGTTGTAATGTTTGCAGAAGTAATTTCAGTACTGTTGTCCATTTGAAAAGGAAACATGAAAAACGCCAATGATGTTTTGATCTGTTCAATCACCACAGCTTGGGATACATTCATTTCCACAACCGCAAAGTATTCCAATAGATCTATACATACAGGAAAATGAATGTGACTTTAATAATTATGCAGGCAGATAGTAAAGTACAAGACAAAACCCTTGACAGACAAAATCCCTCGCCCAAAAATGTAAAAGTATACTATGCTAATGTATCCTTTTTTATATGAATAACAGCACACTTTTATTAGAATAGTGTGTATGAGTAGAGGACAAACTGTGACACATTCAGTACCTGTGCTTCTTGGTCTTCTATGATGCAGTTGCCCATCTATGTAGCTAAACTGGAATAAAATAACAGAAATTCACATTTATTTTACATATAGAATTTTATCACATTAGTTAACTATGCGACCATATAGCTTCATACTATTAATTTTATGTTTTGTTGCTATAATCATAATTGTTACATATTTTAAATGCTTTTAATGGGTACAAAACATTTAATTCATAATATAAATGACTATCTTATTGACAGTTCTGAAAATGACAGAAATCTGTTGTTTTTCATATTGTATGAATTGCATTCATTCCTGTATTTGTTTCTATAGTAGTTCCCTACCTGTAACTCGATATTTGTTTCTGGGAAATCAGAATATGCATTCGCATATGCATTCCGTATTCCACAATCACAGGTCAGCAGGACAGCCATGATGATTCCTATGAAGTACTTTAATATTTGTCCTGTGTCTTAGGAATTGAGAAATTAAACATCAGGAAAAAATACTAGTAGTAGGAAAACAAAACATTCATTAACATTTAGTCCAGAAATTAAAGGTCACAGAAAATAAAATACATATGTGTACAGTGCTGCATGACTTCTTCTACAATGCAAATATCTAAACTTGTATCTACAGCCAACAACCGGTAAAACTTTTTTTGCATGTGTCTAATGGTGCAAAAAATTAGAACTGGCTGTCTTTGTCCATTGCATGAAATGCTTCAATGTGGACATCTCCACGTTTGCGTGTTACTGACAGGTTACTTTAGGTAAAAACTATAATTAACATTAAAATAACCTTAATTAATACCCATGTATCTACCCCGCTGCCATAGTTGTTAGAAATGATATGAAAGTAGTATGCAGGCATAACATTCTTCTTAAAACGTCAACACATTCTGTCCCATGTGACATCTGTATACTGTATGTTTATATTTACACTCATTTTTACCTATATGGTATTTTGCTATATGGTAGATTTTGTTATTTTCACTTGTTTGCACATTTGAATGATCATAACTTTAATTCATATTTTAGTATATTTGTTTAATGTTTTATAGTTTATGACAAGTTTTGGTATTATATGAAAAGTTTGCTTATTTGAAGATCAATACATAGACATCTGCACTAACCTTCTTTATTGATTAGTGATGGATAGAATAAATAAACATGGTTCACTAATCAGTAGTTTTTAGGAGTACTGATATTTTTACTTTACTATCACTAGTATTCTGACAAACTTCTTTACACGGTATTTAAAGGGATAGTTTGAATTTCTTTCTTCTGCTGAACACAAAATAAGATTTCAGTTGATGGTCCCCTTTGACTTCCATAGTACTTTATTTCTATATTATGGAAGTCAGACCATCAACTGTTTAGTTACCCACATTCTACAAAACATCATCTTTTGTGTTCAGCAGAAGCAATAAATTCATAAAGGTTTGGAACAGTTTGAGGGTGAGTAAATAATGACAATTTTTTGGTGAATGATCCATGTAAGTAGATGTTTTGACAGTTAACTTGAAGGACAGGGGTACGATAACAGGTGTAAAGAAAGACAGATAAAAGATACAGTAAGCCAAAAATACGTTTATTTGTAGTTTATTATACCTTGACTGGCCATGTTTCTCACTGATGTTTGTCAGTCAAAATCACTTCAATCTATTTCTATAGAAAAAAAAAACAATTATATGACTCATCCAGACACCTTACATCTGTAAAATAGGAAATTCATATAGAATCAGAGAACAATGATATGACTAAATTTATAAATGTATTAAAAAATAACAATAAAAAAATAAGAAAACAATTTTTTGAATGGCACATTTCAAAGTCAAGGTAAGAATGTATTTCTATGAACATACTTCAAAAAGGCAGTTTACAGCAGTTACACATTTAAAAGAATAAACACTCTTACCTTGCCTCTGGAAACAACCATGAAGAGATGCTGTGCTTTAGGGTGTGAGATCCACCTCTAACAATTTACTGGAATGAATGTGTCTTTATGCAGGTCACCAATTGTGTGTGTGTATCACCTGCTAGACAAGTCTGATTCCCTCTATTATGTTCTCTTGTGTGACCAGACAAGAGGGATGCATTTGAACAGAAACACTGTGGGTTACATGATCAAATCATATATTATTACATTTTATATATATAAATTGCTAAAAATTAAGATTTTAATGTCTAAAGTCATCTTGCTGTTACACATTTGTATATAAAAACTTTCATGGGCAGAGTATAATAACATGTAATTTTGTCATTGCATAACCGTATGAACACACCTAACAGCTTTTATTCAAAATCGGAATGGGAGTGTTTAAGATTTGTTACCATGATTCATCAGATTACTGTAAGTTCAGTGAACACTATTTATATCTAACACACACGTCACACACACACATTATATAATTTTATATATCGAATTAAGGGGTTATTTTCTGTTATACTGCAAACTTGTTTAAAGGTTCGCTCTATAAATGCAATAAGTATAACAAATTATATATGGCATTAATAAATTGCTATCAACAGACCATGAATAACCATGAATAACAATAAAGCTTGTATGAGCAGCAATATTACATGTTAAATATTAATGTAATTAATGTACGTCTATATATAATAAAGTTATGTTCCATCATTAACTGGACCATTGATAGAAATTTCAGTGCTCTCTGTTATTTTAACAGATGAAGAGCAGACCACAATAGCATAGCATTTATTGTCTTTTTCATACAGTGAAATATCAAGAAAATAGAAAATCATCAGGAGGAATTGAACACAGCGGACTGAAAAGAGCTCGACACAGATATTCTTGTGACGCCACATTAAAATACCAGACACTAAAAATAAAGCATTGACGGAAAACGTACAGCTCATTCAGTCAAACTGACGGATCAGGATTATTTGTAGCACAACCTTATTATTTGAAATTAATTGTTTCATTTCTTTTGAGTAGCATTTCTCTAAACCAGAAGTGTCACCTATATTTTAAAACGCAGCAGGCTTGTCGCAGCATTACTTAAAGTGGTGTGGTGTTTAAATAAAGACTGTAAATACAGTCTGTTCACAGGGGAAATGGTATAACAAGGTGTGTTTGAATTTTGAATATCCTAAAATCAACTTAAATACCTAAATTATAAGAAATGGATTTCACAGATAGCAGAGCAAAAATAAGTAGGCCTGCACTGACTGGCATGACAACACATCAAACACTGTACAAAAAAGTAACAATACGCAAGAACTCACAATGACAATGACAAATGGAAAGTATGTGCCCATCCCAAATGAGCAAGAAGGTTTGCCAAATATAAAAAAATAAAAGGGTAAGTGTATGTAAGTGAAGTGATGTATGTACACTGTAAAAAAATTCCGTAAAATTTACGGTAAAAAAACGGCAGCTGTGGTTGCTGGAATTTTACCGTAAAAAATATGGTATCAATGCTTTAGGTTTTACGGTTTTAACTTAAATTTACAGTTAAATACCATATTTTCATTAACTGATATAATGTTAATATACCAACCTATTGAAGTACTGAAATCTGTTTTGCACCTTTGTAATACACTGATAACCACCAAATGCAGGTGGTGATGAGAAAGTCACATGATGAACCAAAGCCCATCACAAGCAGCTTTTAAATAATAACATATATAGAAGGTGCACAGTGTCATTCACACAAACACCAAACACCATCATGGTAACACACATGAAACTGAAATAATGCAATAAACATTCATTTAACAATATTAGGTGTAACACACAACCCTAATATACAAAACTGATAAGAAAAAACTAAGAAGAAACATAGTTATTTCAACAAAAAAACATCAAATTTGAAATGTAATGCAGGGAATTCTGGGAATGTCAATTTACGGTTATTCACTGTAAATTATACTGTCTTTTTCACTTCCAAAAACGGTATACTACCGTAAAATTAATGTCCAATACAGTTTTTCACCATATATAGTAGGGGAATTTACCGTTAACCATTTAACAGGTTTTTACTGTAGCATTTTTACAGTCTTTTACCGTTAAATTCACGGTCATTTTTTACAGTGTAGGTAAGTGTATATGCAGTTGTTTTGTAATCAAATATTCAAGATTATGAATAGGTGACCAGATTTCTGAAAAAGAAACATTTCCTAGTTGAGTGGTCAAAATACCAATTAAACCTAGGTATTCTGTTATCCTTGTATTTTATTCCAGTCGTAATGAAATTGAAATTGTCCTCGAAAATGATTAAAAGTGTAGTATGCAGGTTCTGTGCTACTAATTTCTATGTCACAATACCATAAAGATGATAGTATACCAGCTGAAGTATCACAATACAATGCAGTGTTGTGTTAATTCATAATTCAAATCTACAAAATGAACCAAATTTTTATATATATAAATGTGTAGCGTCTGGACCAATCAAAAACACAATTTTTCATTTGATTTAACAAATCAGTTATTCATTAGATTAACAAGTCGTCACAGACCCCTCACCCAATAGACTGGGCGCCAGGATGTCTGCGAATGACC
>NW_015545562.1:391625-394765 GCF_001515605.1 Sinocyclocheilus anshuiensis | reverse complement strand
TGCATCAAGCCTTTCTTTCAGACAGACGAGCCGTGCAAGTATTCAAACTTAGTCTTATTAATTGATGCATTAGGTATCATTTGCACCTTTTTACAAAGGTGTGTTGAACTAAGAATCTGATGTTTCCTTCAGGTGTAAATCTGCTGAATATGCAAATGGTTCCATAACTTCATTCCTTATTTCCTCTTTACTGCTTAAGCTTTAACCCTTTCCTATACCAATCGTATGTGTGTGTGTGTGTGTGTATGTGTACGTTAGACCAGTTTTAACTGGAGTCACTTAATCATGCAGATTTATGCTACAAGCTCTTTGTAGAATTGTACAGTAAGAAAGTTATTTCCCTTAACCAGGAAATTAACGTTCTTAGAATTGACAGACAGTTGACCCTGAGAGGTCAAGTAAATATCTACAGCGGATCTAAATATTTATAATTAATTATAACCAGTTATGATTAATTATTCATATTTCCCCATGAGCTGATTCGCTACAAATGAAAACAGATTTCCTCTGTATACTTTATTGGTGAGAATGAATAACTGGCTATTGTTAACAGTCGAATGAAATCAAATCCATCTTACCACAGAAGATACATGAAGTTACATTTAGAAGTGGTATTAATGCATTTACGCTGCATTTGCAAAAATAAAGTTAGGCCTATGTGATTAATGTTGTAATTATAGAACTCTGAATATAGAAATATGAAATGTCAGAAAAATAAAATAATAGCCCTAGGCCCTCTTTTAAATGAGAAACTAAAACCACCTGAATATAGAAATATGAAATGTCAGAAAAATAAAATAATAGCCCTAGGCCCTCTTTTAAATGAGAAACTAAAACCACCAGTAGGTGGCAGCAAGTCTTAATGATTCAGTCACTGAATCATTAATTCACCTGATTTGTTCAAATTCACAGATTCATTCAGAAACAAAACAAAACACCTTTGTCTGCTGCTGGGGGAAGCACAACAGTTCCGCTTTGTTTAGAATTATTTTCAATATTGACGTGTCTAAAATGTCATTTAGTAGCTATTAACTTTTGTTTATTGAACCATAGTATAAAATCACATTTGCAACCATGTGGATATTCGGAAAACAGCACTCCTGCTTATCATATTGCTGAACTATCATGTTATAAATATATAAAACAAGAACTCATACAGGACATACAACCAGGCGCACCGCTGACACGGGGGATGGGGGGTCATGACCCCCACAGTTTTGAAAAGACAGCAATCAACCCCCATACTTTTGATAAGGGAAAATAGTCTGCGCTATGCGCTAACTAAAATTTCCGACAACGAACATCACAATCATTATAATTCAAGCCATACACACCAATGTTATGTTTTAAAATGTTTATTTCAGACATCTTTTAGTGACAAGGAGAAAATAAATGACAATTATGGAACAGTATGGTACGTCGTTTTCTGATAGCGGTCCTAAACAAACAGGCAGGGATTTTAGTAGTCTTACTTGTGCCTGTCTCAGCTGCAACACACATTTGTGTAGTCTGCCTGGCACAACCAGAAAGATGAAGCCAGCGAAACAGAAAAGTATTGCATTGTTTTTTACTTGTTTGTTAACTGCAAATATACGGAGAGTGCATGTTGATTTGGTAGTTTGATTGATAGCTTTATATCAGATGATTTAATATGTCCAACTATTTGATCGTTTCTGTTTGGATCATAACCATTTGGTAACCTGTGTTAACTTAACACCATTCATTCAAAGCTTCATAACATATAATCATCCCATGAAATTATTAACAACAATTAACCCAAATAGTGTGAAATAACAAAATCAAAATTTATCTAAGTAGAATTGTGCAAGTTTGAAAGTTGAGACATCCTACATAAAAGGCTGGTCTACAGGGGACAGAGTTGGCATTCTGCAGGCATTTTGCTCATCCCTAGGTTTTTATAATTTATGTATTCTTCTTGTTATTTCACTTACTTTGTATTGTAATAATAATCAATATTATTCTATTAATGATCAGACAAGATTAATATATGATGTCGGTCTGACGGTGAGCCTGAAGTGGTGGTCCGATCTGGAAATCTGATCTTACTATCTGGGCTAACCCCCCCGCTACATACAACACATTTTTCTCCTCATATCTTGAAATTTCTAACTCTGACTAAAGGTCAGTATCAGGGCTCTCAAATTATTGCATGGAGTTATGGAGTGAGATTAGGGGAGGGGCCACTCAAAGAGGAGGAGCCATTTAAATATTTGCGGCACCCAATTCTCTGAAGTTTTCACTAGCAGTTCAATTTTACCTATTGTTCATAATTGACCTGAACAAATAGAAATGATAACAATCAAAAATAAAAAGAAATTTGGCCACAAACGAGCCAACTGAAGAGCAGTGCTCAATGTACATACTGAACATACAGTAAGATCACAGAATTTGCCATGTCAAGCTGTGACTGTGTGTGTGTGTGAGAGAGAGAGAGAGAGAGTACACATTTCAGCTTATGAATGTTTTTTTTTTTGTCTGTTGTAAGTGTTTGTTGGGCTTGTTTGCTGGGCTGAAACGATTCCTCGAGTAACTCGAATACAAAAAATCATCGAGGCAAATGGCTTCATTTAGTCCATTTACTGTAACTACACACGGAACACCGTGTTTCCCCACGGACCATTATTACTGACGCACGTAAATCAATATGGTGGCTAGTTATGATGTCCCTAAGTTAGCTATGTTTTGTAAAAGACTAAGCGCCATTCACGTTGATTGTCTCATTCTCTCTCTGTGACACACACAGACACACTCCCCATTCAGTTATGCATAAAAATACCACAGAAAGAAAGTTATTACGTTTTAGACACCATATTGCCTGTTTTGCTCTCGCCAACAAAAAATATTTCCAAACACAGCCACAACACTGTTTTGCATCTCTGAGCAACATGATGCTGTTTAGTTCCTGAATGAATCAACCGTTTAAATGAGTTGGTTCAATAGCAATGCCTCACTTATTAACAGTGACTTGCTGCCACCTGCTGGTGGTTTTAATTTGACATTTAAAGTATCTTTTCATTTTTAAAAATAATTGTAAATATCAGTATGCAATGTTTTATGTTTAAAATAACAAAATATTATTTATGCATTTGTAACTGCAGGTTAAATGCATTCATGTCCTT
>NW_015545562.1:383861-389712 GCF_001515605.1 Sinocyclocheilus anshuiensis | reverse complement strand
TGTTTATTTTAAGAGACCTATCTTATTTTCTCTTGTATATTTAGTATTGCTCTTTAATAAAGAAAAATTACTTATTATCCAATTACTCGATTAATTGATGGAATAATCGGTAGAATACTCAACTACTAAAATAATCGATAGCGCCAGCCCTATTTGTTGCACATTTTGATGCCTGGATGACAGGGGTAGGGGGCTTCCACTTAAAGCACTGTGACTCAAGGCCAGCCATTTTCACTGTCACAATGAATAGCATTCTATCCCGAGCCAAACTGTTCCTAGTTTTTGGTTTTGTTCAAACCCACCATGGAGAACACTCTCTCTGCATCTGCATTTGAGTGGGAAAGCCACAGTGCTTTAAGTGGGAGCCCCCTACCCCTGTCATCCAGGCATCAAAATGTGCAACAAACACTTACAACAGACAAAAAACAAAACAAAAAAAAACAACAACAATCATAAGCTGAAATATGTACTCTCTCTCTCTTTCTCTGTCGCTCTCTCACACACACACACACACACACAGCTTGACATTACATGCTCAGGGCAAGTTCTGCAATCCTACTGTATGTGTACAGTATGTACATAGTGCATAGAGCACTGCTGTTCATTTGGCTCGTTTGGGGCCAAATGTCTTTTTATTTTTTATACTTTTTAAAAATAAATATATAAAACAATTTATTTTATTTGGATGAATTTGTCTGTCTTTTATCAGATTTACCCATTGTTATAACATCGCTAGTACTTTCCGTAGTTTCTGGTAGTCAAAGCTAAGTTAAAGCTTCTGGTTGCAAAGCAGCTGGAGAGTTTTTGACTGCATCAATAATAATTTAGCACGAATTTGGCTATATTCCCCAACATCAGATCTCACTATCTTTGATCACAGGTAAGTGATTTCGTCCAGGAATCGTAAAATCAAAATGCTAAAAAAAAAAAAAAAGCTTACCTACAGCATTCATTGGATGGATCTTGCTCTTTCAATTTACACTCCGTGTGCGCGACTGCGCGTGCATCCATGTTGCTTAGTAACCTACAGTCTTAGTAACAAACGTGCTTGCAGCGGGAATCACGTAATTTGCGCGGAAACACCAACATCCTAATTTCTGATTGGCTGGTAGGAGGCATTTAACTCAGTACTCGAGACAGCTATGAACTCGGCAGAGAGCTTCCCTCCGTATTTGTCCATTAATTATAGCAGGACAAGTTATCCCTTATTTCTCAGCATGAGAAATACAAGGTGTAGCGTGAGAGCGTGTGAACGGGTTGAAATGCGTGTGTCTCACGGTGAATGCGTGAGAGCCCTGGGCTGCGTTTCCCGATAACAGTGTCTCTTAGCGCGCTACGAAGACTCAAAAGATACACCTTTCCTAGGTGTGTTCCCCGAACTATACCTTAGGATGTTGCTTAAGGTAAACCTTCTTACGTGCGACGTTAGCAGCTGCTGTCCATGGCGGTGGTGCTGAATAGGTTGATATCAATGGCTTAGAGCAGTGTTTCCCAACCGGGGTGCCGCAGGGTGCCGTCTGTCGAGAGCAGGGGTGCCGTGTAAAAAATCATTTTTTAATATTTTTCGGCTCCCCTTAATAAGACATGGGCTCCCCTGAAAACGTGATTTGTGAAATTTTGGGGGGTCTCAAAAAATATTGACAATGTGTTATTTTGACGTGCGATTTCAGTTTTGTGTAATGTGATCATCGTGGATAATTATGTGTAAAATTGCAAAAATAACTCATTCAAGCAGGGCGATTTAAACCTAATTCACTTCAATAAAGATAACTATACATGCTCATTGATGGACAAAATTTTTTAATAATATTAAAAATATCTGTATGACATTATATTCTGCAGTTCTTCCCTGTTGTACCGAATATCTATACTTTTCAAATTATCATATCGAAGTTAGAAATTCAAATATTGTGACAAAATAAATTTTGTAGGGTGCCACAAATTTGTTAAAATTTCCAAAGGGTGCCGCGACTAAAGAAAGGTTGGGAAACACTGGCTTAGAGAATCGATTGTTCACTATATACAGGAGCTCTTTCACTGCGTTATAGAGTGGGTAAAGTATTGAGAAAGCAATGTTCATTATAAAGAAGCACTTTAGAAATATTAGAAATTGCATTTATATATATATATGTGTGTGTGTGTGTGTGTGTTTGCAAGTGTGCGAACCTGCAACCTCACGGCCAAAAGTATTCTGCCTTAACCAGCTACATTAATTGACTGTTTGGCTTCTCTTGCTTTTGAAAGGGTCATTTATATTATCATGTTCATATATATTATGAAGGCCTGGGCGAGCGCTGATGGGTTGGCGATGGGGATAAGTGCCCTGTCCACAAGGCCAATTACTCACGAGTCACGGGACACCCGCAATGGCATGGAAGCCTTGATGTGCCTCCATCACTTCGTGCCTGGCGAAAGGCATATAGGCTATATAATCGGTGGCGTGACGGAGCAGGATGTTTGTGACTGTGTGAACGCACCGCCACACCGAGGTCTTACTCAGCCCATATCCATCCCCAACCACCTCCAGAAATCTCCCCACAGCATAAAAACGGAGGGCCGCCAGCAGCTGAATTTCGGGGCTTAGGGGGTAGCTCTGTCGAGTTTGTCTGGACAAAGTTGGACCAACAAGATGTAATAGCTGCTGAATTTGCTCCCGTGGCAGGCGAAATTTTTGTATAATTGTATCTTTTGACATGGTAGCTATTCTGACACTTTTATGAAATAGTGCACATACACTAACTGGCTCCGCGGACACAGCCGTCTTTGATTTAGGACAACTATTTGCTGTCTCGCTGCAGTTTGACCAAACTCCCCATCACATTCATTCCCTTTAAATACACTCCTAATTATGTGCTGCCTAATGGTTTGCCAGCCGATGTGCCTTTGTATATTATAATGGAAAAGCCATCAGTATAATGACAGTTTTATTCTTTGCATAAAAACACTTCAATTAATTGAACACTAATTGAACACTGGGTGTATTACAACTTTAGAATTGTAATATTTATTTGGTTCTGCACTTTTTCTTGCCACAGAATTACAATCGTATCAACTGAAATGTGAAGAGGCTTTTTGCACAGTGGTGGCCACTAGCGGAGTGAACTGTGAACAGCGATAAGGTATAGCTAAGAGTGGTCCAGACTAGGGATGTAACGGTATGAAAATTTCTTATCACGATTATTTGACCAAAATGATCACGGTTATCAGTATTATCACGGTGTGGTTAAAATGTACTTTACTTTAGCATGAAACCCATCCATCGTTTCCTCAATATTCGCGTCATTTTTGCTGCACGCAGCTTCGCGCTCCTGACGCGGCGAGTATAAACCAGGCTCTACACTCAAAGAGCTGCGTAGCTCAAACGAGTCGCACGGTTTCGTTATGCTTTCAGTTTCGTTTGCCGTTTGATGTTTCTCACGTGCAACAGAAATGCAGCGCTTTTGAGTTCAACAATGCGGTGGTCGCGCCAGTGCGACCACACACAAAATTTAGTCACACCGGCAGAAAAAATTATCGCAAAATGCGCCCATTTAGTCGCACACTGGAGCCCTGTGCAGTACAGTATTTATTTATCCTCATTTGTTCAAATCACGGTAATGAATACGGTTATAATGATAATTAAAATATGAAACGGTAATACTAACCGTGGGGTATTTTATCACGATTTGTCAAACCGGTAATCGTTACATCCCTAGTCACGGTTATAATGATAATTAAAATATGAAACGGTAATACTAACCGTGGGGTATTTTATCACGATTTGTCAAACCGGTAATCGTTACATCCCAAGTCCAGACTAACCTTACGAACGAATGACTTACAGAAGGTATACTTAACTAAGAATGTTTCGGGAAACATGTATTAATGTAAAGGTACAACTTACGAACGATGTAGCGTTAAGAAGGTTTCGGGAAACGCAGCCCTGGTCAGTACTAACATATAATTAATTTCTAATGTTAAAATCACATTATATGAATGATAAGAACCCAGTGCAAATGCTGCTATGTTGATGAATGGAAACAAAAATATTGTTCTAGAAACTAACCAACTGGGGGCTGCGTTTCCCGAATCCTACTTAACGCTACGTCATTCTTAAGTTGTACCTTAACCTGTACCTTATCGTTAATACGTGTTTCCCAGAAACATTCTTAGTTAGTTAAGTATACCTTCTGTAAGTCATACTTTCGTAAGGTTGATCTGGACCACTCTTAGCTATACCTTTGCACTTTTGACAGTTCACAGTTCTTTACATCTCATTCTATACGAATATAATAGTTGTGCAAAATCAAAAACCGCGCTGTCTGCGGAGCCATATAGTGTACTAAAAGTTTAGAAAAAAAAAATATGTATAAAAAAGCAAATTCAGCAGCTTTTAGATCTTCTTGGTCCGATTTTGTCGAGACAAATTCAGCTGCTGGCGGCTCTCCTCTTTCCCTCTTTTTCTCCGTAGTAGCTGTTAATTATATGTTTCTCCTATTGCCTTTTTATTGAGTAGGTCATCCAATAACAGAAATTAGTGATTTACAGCAACATGTGATGCAGCTGCTGGGCAATCAACCCTGGTTGTGGAGTAAATGAAGAAATATATTATGATAATATAAATGACCCATTCAAAGGCCAGTGAAGGTATACTGTCAGTTAGTGATATAGGCTACGTTTGGGCATGAGGTTGTGGGTTCGCTCACTCATTTCAAAATTATATAAATATCCACAGGGTTGGATTTAGTTTGCAATTTGGATTATTTTTTAAAGATCCTATGAGTCCTGATAAATGCAATTTCAACTATTTCTGAAGTGCTTCTTGTTGGAAAGCACTCTTACCACAATGTTTTTCTGTTGGACTTGTGTAGGACCAAGGTGTTTTTTTTATTTTGTTATTTTTTTTTCTCTGTTCTGTTAAAAGCTGTTAAATTATTAAACAGTGAGTGTCTCGTGTAGTTTTTTATCCTTGTATTTTATGTGGTGACCACTGGGAGGTGCTCTGGGCATATATTTTTCTTTCTTGGTTTTCTTCCCTGACGTGATGTATGTTGCAAAGCGAAAGTAAAAGTTTCACGCAATTTCGTTTGCGTTCTAACAGGAAAGAGTTCCGTGTCTTTATTTAAAATCAACACTTTCTCACATAACGCAGTGAAGCAGCCTGTGCATTGAATGAATAATCGATTCTCGAGCCATTGATATCAACCAATTCAGCATCACCGCCATGGACAGCACCTGGTAACATCGCACGTAAGAAGGTATATCTTAAGCAACCTCCTAAGGTATAGTTCGGGGAACACGCCTTGAAATAGTACACCTTTAGTTAAGACATACCTTTAGAGTCTTCCTAGCGCGCTAAGAGACAGCGTTATTGGGAAACGCAGCCCTGTTCTGTTTCCTATAAAAGTGAAAGTGAAAGTGACGTGACATGTGGCCAAGTATGGTGACCCATACTTGAAATTAGTGCTCTGCATTTTAACCCATCCAAAGTGCACACACACAGCAGTGAACACACACACACACCGTGAACACACACCCGGAGCAGTAGGCAGCCATTTTTGCTGCGGCGCCCGGGGAGCAGTTGGGGGTTCGGTGCCTTGCTCAAGGGTACCTTGAGTTTTCATATAAAGTTTTCATTCTTTATAAGTTTTAAACGCGGAAGTAAGCAGTTTTCTAATTCTGTCAATGTGCGAGACTTCTGGTTCATATGGAAGCCCGTTTCCGCCACTGAATAAAAAACTTTTTATCTCACAATTCTGACTTTTTTTCACAGAATTGTGAGATATAAACTCGCAATTGCTCAATATAAATTGCTCAATATTTTTTATTCAGTGGCGGAAACGGGCTTCCATACAAACAAAACAAGTGATGG
>NW_015545562.1:367235-383423 GCF_001515605.1 Sinocyclocheilus anshuiensis | reverse complement strand
CTCTCCCCCCCCCCCCCCCATGTTTGCTATGAGTTAATACATATTAAAACACAAATCAACACATTCTTACCAGTGAAAAGTTTATCCAATTTCTTCATGAATTTAAGATTTTTTTTTACAACCAGAACCAGATGCTGCGCAATGTTGTGCCATCTTGAAATTCATTGATTTTAATTGTGAATGACAAAACATTGACCGCTCCAAGATGACAGACGCGTCGAAGTGTCTGGAGCTGTCGAATGTGGAATCTACCTATACACATCTATGGTGTGTTCAACTGATGTACACTCAACGGCTAGAGAATACTCACAATGCACCGTGAGGGTCGTGTGGAATGAATTTCCGCATCTCACCAGAAGACGGCGTGAGAGCTAAATCATCCATCCATCCATTTTCCAGACTGCTGGTCCAATATGGGTACAGTAATATCGCACAGGTATAAATTTATTTTTAACTGATTATTAAATAGTTTAATTAAGATTTATACATGCTTGTTTCAGAGTTCAAGATAAATCTCTTCATTACTACAAGAGATACACTTCAAGAGCTAGTTTGCTAAGTTTCAAAAGATTATTAAACAGCCAGCACAAACTATGGGCAGCCCTTCCAGTCTGAATTTGCTCACTTGTTTTCATTCAGTCCTTCAACTAGAGTAAACTATATTAGTGGACTAATGTAGGGAATAGTGAATGAGGGTATATGGGGTGATTTCGAACACAGGTTGAGTTTTACACCCCGACTGCAGATTAAGTAGCGTCTGGCTTGCTTCTTGACTCTTCAACCCTGCAATCTTGAACAACTGGTCCAGCTTGTCCTCCGCCATTGGGATCTCCTCAATAAGAGCTCCTATGGAGCTCCTCAGAGTTGAGAATGTGCAACATATTGTCCAAAAGTAAAATAAGAATGAGGAAGAACACTGTTATATGTTTCATATCAGCAACAAGGGTTTCATGTCAGATAGTTACCATGCATCTGATAGGCTTACCTGAGATTGATAGATAGAAATGATTTACATGTAATGATTTACATGTTCAAATAAAATGTGCATGTCTCCACAAACTTGAATCTCAAGCATTTTTATGTCACTCAGAAATTAGTGCAGCTCATGGACAAAACAAAAAAGAAGATTCACAATAAACTATTTATATAAAAAAAAGAAAACACCATGAATACAACCACAAGTTATGACAAAAAACTTTAATCTGTTGATTTCCAAGATTACATGATAATTATCAATAATAATAAATGTATTGGTTACATGTGTTACATTTTAAAAGCCATTAGAATACATATTAGCTTTCCACTCCATGATCCTGTCCTTGTTTGTTTCCAAACAGCTCATCTGACACTCTTCCTCAGATCCATGAGAGTCAATACAGCTGCTGTTTTGTCTTGCCCCACTTTTTATTTTTTTAAAGTTCAGTGGTCAAATGACCATAAACACCCTGTTATTGGGATAAAATCGACCACTATCCCATAGTTTCACATCTAGCACCAGAGTGACTTGATTTAAGAGTTCAACAGAGACATTCTCTCTGTACTACATATCATCATCTGCAATATCAATACTGAAATGCTACATTTAAATGTGAAATAGACTCTTGGTGGTACTCTAGCCTTTGTGAAATTACTTAGCGATCATACTTGCTTTTTGTCCTCTTTTATTGGAAAAGCACATGGGAATGGAGCTTATTTTGAGAGTTGTATAGTGAATGCACATAATCCACAGTCATGATTTGTATCATAACCAGTTGGAATGATTTTCAATGCCCTTGAAATCACATAAAACACAAAATTAGTATCTAAAAAAGCTACAGTGGTAATACTTGAGAACATAAAAAAGACAAACAAAGGGAACAAAAATACCTTGCTGATTAGGATGCGTTAATCTGTAAGTAGTAATACAAAAAAACACACATTTTAACATAACATCAAAGGACTAAATGCTTGATTTAACAATTTACAAAAACGGTTCATAAATGACATCATATAGCTTTGAGTTAGACATCATGCTGAGGTGTGTGCAAGAAAATGCTGCAAGTTAGAGAGGTTATAGCACTGACACCAGCTGTATCCAGTCAAGAGCTCACAAACAAGAGAACGCTTCATCCACGCTCTGTGAATTCTAGCGCAAGGAGCGGCTTCGATTGCAGAGAAACTCCTGTCTGAGCATTCCAGAGGTTTTAATATTACGTGCATGTCACCAAATGACACAATGGAACAGAGTGAGCGCACATCTGTGTGTCCGTCGCGTTGTTTCTGTAGCTGACAATAGTGAGATGTTGTAAAGATCTAAAGAAGGTCAGGCAAGTGACTGTAGACTGAGTCGAGCAGCGTCTGGCTTGCTTCTTGACTCTTCACCCCTGCTATCTCGAACAAGCGGTCCAGCTTGTCCTCCGCCATCGGAATCTCCTCAATAACATGGAGCTCCTCAGGGTTGAGAATGTGCAACATCTCGTCAAAGATGGGCTGCAGGTCACAGGGGTCCAGACGCACCTGCCGCAGCACTGTGTCCTTTTTCTCTGTGGGACAGAAGATTGAGTGTTGCCATTAATAAAACAAACATTTTAGGATTTATTATTCATTATAGTCTTTATAACATCATACTAAAAGAAGAGTGCAAATTTTAAAGAAAAGCTTCATATTTAATAAGAGATGGTGTGATGAAAAAAATCACAGCTCAAGAAGAAAAAAATAGCATTTCTTATGATTGTTGGCATATTTTAACAGTGGAACATAAAGCATCCACAATGGGGCAACATATTTGCGTTTACCACATTAAAAGTGCAAACACTCTAGTTTGGGCAAACTTGTTTAAATCTTTCCTTGAACAATATAGGACACTTAATTGTCATTTAAAGTTGAATCGTATTACTTAATTACTTTTATTAATTATGATAACAGAATAATATTTATATTAATAAGACTAAATATTTTAAAATATACATGTTTATTGTTATGTATTATTATTTCAAAATTTTACTAATATAAAATAAAATTACAAAATTGCATTTAATACATAATTAATACATAAGTATTATAGGGCCTAGCAATCAAAAAAGGTAACATTTCTAGATTTAAATTATTTGTGACCTTGGACCACAAAACCAGTCATAAGGGTCTTTTTTTTTTTTTTTAGATTTATACATCATCTGAAAGCTGATGTAGTACTCAAAAATTAAGTTTTGATACATTTACGGTAGGAAATTTACAAAATATCTTCATGGAACATGATCTTTACTTAATATCCTAATGATTTTTGGCATAAAAAAAAAAAATCAATAATTTTGACCCATACACTGAATTGTTGGCTATTGCTACAAATATACCCACTGGTTTTGTGGTCCAGGGTCACATTTGCATGATTTGAAATGGTTGAACATACAATGCAGAAACGTAAAGCATCCACAAGGGGGCGATATATTGTAAGATACTACTACAATACCTTTCACCACGTGAAAGGTGCAAAAACAATTACATTTTAATTTAATTACACATTCATGAATTGAAATTGTTATCTATCTATCTATATTGTCTAGCAATTAAAAAGGTAACAATATTTGAAATGGTTCAACATACTATGCAGAAACAAAACATCACAAGGAGGAATTCGGAGCACTTAAATGATAAATTACATTATATTTTAATTTTATATTTTAATTTAAAGTGTGACATTTTGATCATCTGAAATATAATAAAAATACTTATTAAATATTGTATTTTTATATATCATTATAGGTTTATTACTACTCATTTTTTATTAGTGTGTTTTTCTAGCTGATTTTCTTCCTAGTGTTTATCCATGTGTGTTTACCTTTGGTTATGAAAGAGCCTGTCCGGCTGAGGGCAGAGTCCTTGCTGGAAGTGGAGTCACAGCGCAGCAGCGGCTCTGATTCGTCGGTGAAGAATCCTTTGGTGCGCTCCATGGGGGACTGCTCCACCACCACACCGGGCGACTCGAAAGGCTTATGGCTGGGGCTCAGACAATGGCTTACATTCACAGCCGTCATTAGCTTGTTCAGGTCAACCTACGGCAAAAGAGGAGTCACAGTACATGTTAATGACAGCGATGAGAACGTCATTCTGGCACACATTTCTATAGAGATTCTTTTTCATCCCCCCCCCCCCCCCCCATGTTTGCTATGAGTTAATACATATTAAAACACAAATCAACACATTCTTACCAGTGAAAAGTTTATCCAATTTCTTCATGAATTTAAGATTTTTTTTTACAACCAGAACCAGATGCTGCGCAATGTTGTGCCATCTTGAAATTCATTGATTTTAATTGTGAATGACAAAACATTGACCGCTCCAAGATGACAGACGCGTCGAAGTGTCTGGAGCTGTCGAATGTGGAATCTACCTATACACATCTATGGTGTGTTCAACTGATGTACACTCAACGGCTAGAGAATACTCACAATGCACCGTGAGGGTCGTGTGGAATGAATTTCCGCATCTCACCAGAAGACGGCGTGAGAGCTAAATCATCCATCCATCCATTTTCCAGACTGCTGGTCCAATATGGGTACAGTAATATCGCACAGGTATAAATTTATTTTTAACTGATTATTAAATAGTTTAATTAAGATTTATACATGCTTGTTTCAGAGTTCAAGATAAATCTCTTCATTACTACAAGAGATACACTTCAAGAGCTAGTTTGCTAAGTTTCAAAAGATTATTAAACAGCCAGCACAAACTATGGGCAGCCCTTCCAGTCTGAATTTGCTCACTTGTTTTCATTCAGTCCTTCAACTAGAGTAAACTATATTAGTGGACTAATGTAGGGAATAGTGAATGAGGGTATATGGGGTGATTTCGAACACAGGTTGAGTTTTACACCCCGACTGCAGATTAAGTAGCGTCTGGCTTGCTTCTTGACTCTTCAACCCTGCAATCTTGAACAACTGGTCCAGCTTGTCCTCCGCCATTGGGATCTCCTCAATAAGAGCTCCTATGGAGCTCCTCAGAGTTGAGAATGTGCAACATATTGTCCAAAAGTAAAATAAGAATGAGGAAGAACACTGTTATATGTTTCATATCAGCAACAAGGGTTTCATGTCAGATAGTTACCATGCATCTGATAGGCTTACCTGAGATTGATAGATAGAAATGATTTACATGTAATGATTTACATGTTCAAATAAAATGTGCATGTCTCCACAAACTTGAATCTCAAGCATTTTTATGTCACTCAGAAATTAGTGCAGCTCATGGACAAAACAAAAAAGAAGATTCACAATAAACTATTTATATAAAAAAAAGAAAACACCATGAATACAACCACAAGTTATGACAAAAAACTTTAATCTGTTGATTTCCAAGATTACATGATAATTATCAATAATAATAAATGTATTGGTTACATGTGTTACATTTTAAAAGCCATTAGAATACATATTAGCTTTCCACTCCATGATCCTGTCCTTGTTTGTTTCCAAACAGCTCATCTGACACTCTTCCTCAGATCCATGAGAGTCAATACAGCTGCTGTTTTGTCTTGCCCCACTTTTTATTTTTTTAAAGTTCAGTGGTCAAATGACCATAAACACCCTGTTATTGGGATAAAATCGACCACTATCCCATAGTTTCACATCTAGCACCAGAGTGACTTGATTTAAGAGTTCAACAGAGACATTCTCTCTGTACTACATATCATCATCTGCAATATCAATACTGAAATGCTACATTTAAATGTGAAATAGACTCTTGGTGGTACTCTAGCCTTTGTGAAATTACTTAGCGATCATACTTGCTTTTTGTCCTCTTTTATTGGAAAAGCACATGGGAATGGAGCTTATTTTGAGAGTTGTATAGTGAATGCACATAATCCACAGTCATGATTTGTATCATAACCAGTTGGAATGATTTTCAATGCCCTTGAAATCACATAAAACACAAAATTAGTATCTAAAAAAGCTACAGTGGTAATACTTGAGAACATAAAAAAGACAAACAAAGGGAACAAAAATACCTTGCTGATTAGGATGCGTTAATCTGTAAGTAGTAATACAAAAAAACACACATTTTAACATAACATCAAAGGACTAAATGCTTGATTTAACAATTTACAAAAACGGTTCATAAATGACATCATATAGCTTTGAGTTAGACATCATGCTGAGGTGTGTGCAAGAAAATGCTGCAAGTTAGAGAGGTTATAGCACTGACACCAGCTGTATCCAGTCAAGAGCTCACAAACAAGAGAACGCTTCATCCACGCTCTGTGAATTCTAGCGCAAGGAGCGGCTTCGATTGCAGAGAAACTCCTGTCTGAGCATTCCAGAGGTTTTAATATTACGTGCATGTCACCAAATGACACAATGGAACAGAGTGAGCGCACATCTGTGTGTCCGTCGCGTTGTTTCTGTAGCTGACAATAGTGAGATGTTGTAAAGATCTAAAGAAGGTCAGGCAAGTGACTGTAGACTGAGTCGAGCAGCGTCTGGCTTGCTTCTTGACTCTTCACCCCTGCTATCTCGAACAAGCGGTCCAGCTTGTCCTCCGCCATCGGAATCTCCTCAATAACATGGAGCTCCTCAGGGTTGAGAATGTGCAACATCTCGTCAAAGATGGGCTGCAGGTCACAGGGGTCCAGACGCACCTGCCGCAGCACTGTGTCCTTTTTCTCTGTGGGACAGAAGATTGAGTGTTGCCATTAATAAAACAAACATTTTAGGATTTATTATTCATTATAGTCTTTATAACATCATACTAAAAGAAGAGTGCAAATTTTAAAGAAAAGCTTCATATTTAATAAGAGATGGTGTGATGAAAAAAATCACAGCTCAAGAAGAAAAAAATAGCATTTCTTATGATTGTTGGCATATTTTAACAGTGGAACATAAAGCATCCACAATGGGGCAACATATTTGCGTTTACCACATTAAAAGTGCAAACACTCTAGTTTGGGCAAACTTGTTTAAATCTTTCCTTGAACAATATAGGACACTTAATTGTCATTTAAAGTTGAATCGTATTACTTAATTACTTTTATTAATTATGATAACAGAATAATATTTA
Organism: Sinocyclocheilus anshuiensis; assembly: GCF_001515605.1. Classification (NCBI taxonomy): domain Eukaryota; kingdom Metazoa; phylum Chordata; class Actinopteri; order Cypriniformes; family Cyprinidae; genus Sinocyclocheilus; species Sinocyclocheilus anshuiensis. The sequence goes on along the minus strand of NW_015545562.1, from coordinate 376,394 downwards.
TATTAATAAGACTAAATATTTTAAAATATACATGTTTATTGTTATGTATTATTATTTCAAAATTTTACTAATATAAAATAAAATTACAAAATTGCATTTAATACATAATTAATACATAAGTATTATAGGGCCTAGCAATCAAAAAAGGTAACATTTCTAGATTTAAATTATTTGTGACCTTGGACCACAAAACCAGTCATAAGGGTCTTTTTTTTTTTTTTTAGATTTATACATCATCTGAAAGCTGATGTAGTACTCAAAAATTAAGTTTTGATACATTTACGGTAGGAAATTTACAAAATATCTTCATGGAACATGATCTTTACTTAATATCCTAATGATTTTTGGCATAAAAAAAAAAAATCAATAATTTTGACCCATACACTGAATTGTTGGCTATTGCTACAAATATACCCACTGGTTTTGTGGTCCAGGGTCACATTTGCATGATTTGAAATGGTTGAACATACAATGCAGAAACGTAAAGCATCCACAAGGGGGCGATATATTGTAAGATACTACTACAATACCTTTCACCACGTGAAAGGTGCAAAAACAATTACATTTTAATTTAATTACACATTCATGAATTGAAATTGTTATCTATCTATCTATATTGTCTAGCAATTAAAAAGGTAACAATATTTGAAATGGTTCAACATACTATGCAGAAACAAAACATCACAAGGAGGAATTCGGAGCACTTAAATGATAAATTACATTATATTTTAATTTTATATTTTAATTTAAAGTGTGACATTTTGATCATCTGAAATATAATAAAAATACTTATTAAATATTGTATTTTTATATATCATTATAGGTTTATTACTACTCATTTTTTATTAGTGTGTTTTTCTAGCTGATTTTCTTCCTAGTGTTTATCCATGTGTGTTTACCTTTGGTTATGAAAGAGCCTGTCCGGCTGAGGGCAGAGTCCTTGCTGGAAGTGGAGTCACAGCGCAGCAGCGGCTCTGATTCGTCGGTGAAGAATCCTTTGGTGCGCTCCATGGGGGACTGCTCCACCACCACACCGGGCGACTCGAAAGGCTTATGGCTGGGGCTCAGACAATGGCTTACATTCACAGCCGTCATTAGCTTGTTCAGGTCAACCTACGGCAAAAGAGGAGTCACAGTACATGTTAATGACAGCGATGAGAACGTCATTCTGGCACACATTTCTATAGAGATTCTTTTTCATACCGTTCTGAACCCACAAGTGTATCCTGTCAGAACAAACAGAGTTTTCTTGGAACAACTATTACGCGAGTAATGGATTTGAAAGAATGAGGGTCTTTGCTGATAGACAGCGATGACTGTATTAATGTGTGGGCTCTACAAGTGTATCACTATGTGCTCACAGCCAGGTCAGCACAAAGGGTTCAGCCTTCGCAGCCCTGGACCACCCACATGAGTCCTGTCCCTGTTAAGTCTTTGCGTCAGGGGAGGACAGATGAAAAAAATCCAGTACAGCCAGAAATTCACTGCCCACAGAGCACATGGCCTGTGTTACAGTCACAAAACCCCCTGTGCGCAAAGCATACTTGTTATGCCAGTTTGTTGGAACATTAATGGTGCATTTCCGAGAACAAGTCACTTCACAGGAAGTCGGTACAGTCAATATCAAATAGACTTGGTGACTCCTAAGAAAGCTCTGGTGACTCCCAGATTGGGAAGTCCTGACATAAGCTATTCAAGGAAGCATATAATAGGCTGGGCAGGTATTCAAACTTCTGAAGTGGAACATCCAAATTATAGGGAGGAAGGAAACCACTCCATTTCCGGGAAAGTTTCCCTTGGAATCAGCAGTGAATAATCAATGCCACAAAAAGCAGACCATTACTCTGAGTGGCACGGCGAGAGATCACATTTAGTCATTCATTAGCCACCCCACACAGAGAAAAACAACTCTGAACTCAAAGACACCACCAGGAAAATGGCAACACAAGAGGTCAAGCGAGATAATATATGAGTAATGGAGCATTACAGAACACGGAATTTTACATTGATTGTGCTATTGTGTTTGTTTTTTCTAAGAAAATCTGGTAATTTCACTGAACAGGTAGTTAACTGTCCAAATTTAATACACAAAATTTATGCAATGATGTGAGTTTTCTTTGACTTCAGAAATCTTGTATTTTGGCACACAACAACAGTAGGAAATAAACTAACAGATAACACTGCTCCACCCTGTCTATGAAATCATGCATTAGTGCCGAAAGGAAGGAAGTAAGTGTGCCGCAGCACATGCAAGATACAAAAATAGCCGCTTTTTACAATATATAAATATATATATATATATATATATATATAGAGTATATACTGTACTAATATACTAAACTGTACTATAAAATATACACTGCAATGCAAAAACGTTGGGTATACACATGAAATTATATGCTATTGTGTTTGTTTTTTCTAAGAAAATCTGGTAATTTCACTGAACAGGTAGTTAACTGTCCAAATTTAATACACAAAATTTATGCAATGATGTGAGTTTTCTTTGACTTCAGAAATCTTGTATTTTGGCACACAACAACAGTAGGAAATAAACTAACAGATAACACTGCTCCACCCTGTCTATGAAATCATGCATTAGTGCCGAAAGGAAGGAAGTAAGTGTGCCGCAGCACATGCAAGATACAAAAATAGCCGCTTTTTACAAGGGAAGCCAGAATGAGTGCAGCAATTACAGATGCATCTCTCTGGTGAGCATTGCTGGCAAATTGTTTATCCGTCTATATCCAAATGCAAAAGCTTTATGCCCCCAAAAATGAACAAAAAAGGGATCATTTAGATTTTTGGCAATGTGGCATTATTTTCATGCCAATTAGGCATGTTTTCATACAAAATTACTGTAATATGAAGGAAAATTACAGTAATGAGAATGAGATTTGTACAGTAGTCTAATGACAACTGATGTTTAAATGTGCCTCATTTTAATAATTAAAAAAATTTTTTTTTATATTGTATATAGTATATGCATACTGTGTGAAATAAATGTTTACCTATATATATATATATATATATATATATATATATATATGTGTGTGTGTGTATATATATATATATATATATATATATATATATATATATATATAGAGTATATACTGTACTAATATACTAAACTGTACTATAAAATATACACTGCAATGCAAAAACGTTGGGTATACACATGAAATTATATATGAAGAGTTCAGATGCAAAAGCCTCTAAGTGGCGTTTGAAATTTTGTTCTAAAATGAGCATTTTTATCAGGCTCCTATGTTTATGTTCGGTTATTTCACTTTGATGGCAATGGAAAGAACCTATTCATTGCCATTAAAGGGAAATTAAAGAGAGCCTGATAAAAATACTCATCTTAGAACAAAATTTCAAACGCCACTTAGATGCTTTTGCCTCTGAACAAGTCTCTTAAAAATAGATTCTTTGATTAACAAAATTCACATGAACAGCATTTTTCAAAGAGACATTTTTGTAAGTCTTCACTGTCATTTTTCATCAATTTAATGCATCTTCGCTGAATAGAAGTATTAATTTATTTCAAAAACCCCTAACCCCCTAAGTAGTATACAGTAAATGCACGCATATCAACATTACATTATTGCTGAATCCATATCACTTGTATTAGAACTGACTAATACAAACTAGAGGCTTCCACATCTAGGTCCAGCCTCAATGAAATCAACAAGCGCATTATTCTAACCACACAGTCTACTGTTCAGGCAAGTTGCATGTCGCAGGAAGGAGGATGGGTGTATACCCAAATATCTTCTCTATTCATATCCAGCAAACAAGCTGTTGGCAAACGTCTGGAACCACAACATGGGAGCCGCCATGAACGCTGTGCCATCACCCACCAGGACACAAGCCACAGATGTGGAAAGTGTGTCACTCCCACACTGATCTTATTAGCCGCAGTTAACACTGCTCCAGACTCAACAAGACCACCTACAGTAACAGCACACAGCGAATGGTCCACATCTGACTACACAAAGCCTGGTAGTGGAACTTCAACATTATACATTAAAAAAATGATTTCAAGGGAAACAAAAGTTCTTTGTTTCTTCTCAATGGTTTTGAAAACCTGTCAAAAGGCGTTATATAAATAGTAACATGGGACAGACTGGTGGTGGCTTTCAGACGGCGTCTAAAAGTTCTGGGGCTGTTTGGCCGGCATCCATGACAAGTGAAGCACTGGGTGTGTTTACCCTCTGAGGGCCCTTATCTGAGGTTTACTTGCATTCTGACTCCAAGTGGTATGACTTTGTATCCCTTGTAACTCATAAAAGTGCATGTCATTCTGTTTATAAGCAGTAAAAGAACTAATAACATATGATTCCGGGAGAAATCTGAGTGTATATAAAATTATATATATAAGTACAAGAGATCAAACATTTGAAGAAATTATGCATTTTACTTCCTTACTTCCCAGACATTTGTAAACATGGAGGAAACATACCTAAATCCAAATGTCCAAATGGTTTTGAGACTCATTTAATCTGATACTAATGTCTTTCTATTTCTTACCACGTGCAATTCATTCTCCTGACGGGAGGTTATGCGTGCTGTGGCACTGTGGAGCATGGGATACATGTGATTTGATCTACAAACATGTGGCTCTGATGAATGCCGCTCTGTCATGATAATGATGTTTCATCCTCTTTGCTGCAACATTTTCATTCAGCATTGCTAATTCAATATCTACAGTGGCCAAGAGAGCTCAACGCGCTGCAACTTCAGAAAACACATGCAAATAGAAAAAGCACCAGCAAATCAAGAAAACATCTTCATCAGTTTGACAGCAGGTGCTGCAAATGCTCATAACGCAAACAAATAAAGAAACGCGCCGCAAATGCTCACAACACAACCAAATAAAGAATTTTATTTGCAGCGCGTTTCTTTGTTTGGTTGTGTTGTGAGTATTTGCAGTGCGTTTCGTTATTTGGTTGTGTTGTGAGCATTTGCAGTGTGTGTTGTTCAATTGATGAAGTTGTTTTCTTAATTTGCAGGTGTTTTTTTTCTATTTGCAGCGCGTTGAGCTCTCTCGGCCACCGTAAATATCAGATCTTGTAAGCACCATTTGTGTTTTTGCTCAGAGAAAGAGAGAATGCCCTGACAAAGCCCATTTAAATGTCACTTTCCATGGTTTAAAAGTTCCATCTTTTAAAGGAATGTTCACCACAAAAATAAAAGTCCTGTCATTATTTACTCACCCTCATGTTGTTAAAAAAATAAAAATAAAATATATAATATAATTTAAAAAAATAAATAAATAAAAATAAAATAAAATAAATAAAATAAAATAAAATAATTCTCTCATAAAATAAAATAAAATAAAATAATAAAATAAAATAAAATAAAATAAAATAATGGATTGTTCGGTTCCAAGGTAGAGAAAAATGGGTATATCCAACTAAATTTCACTTGTGAAAGACAGTTTGGAACCAATTGTTGGTTAGTTACTAGTTACTAATAAACTTATGTATCCTATCAATTAAAAATATTAATATTTTATAATATTTACTAATTCACAAAAGGAATCAGACAAAATGATCATACTTCTTATTCCATACAATAAAAGTGAATGGTGACCAGGGACTTAGTTTTCTAGCAATCAACATCAAATTAAATAGGTAAAGTAAAGTAAAGTAAAGTAAAGTGTATAGCAGGGTTCCAAATAATAAGGTTGCAAATTTAGCATAATTTAAACTACATGTCACTGGCAACGTTGGTTAGCTGTTATTGATAACTTACATGTCCTATGAATATATATAGTTTTATAATAATCATATTTTTATAATATCTTTTTTAATGTTAATCTATAGGTGAACTATTTATTTAAACATACAGATTTATAAACAAAACATGAGGACGAATGAAGTGAACGTATGAGGACTGCTTTAAAACATTGAACAGGATGTGCTCCGCAGAGAGATGACTTTGCTCTACCTTTACAGGCAAACATTCAGTGAAAGTCAACACCAGCACTGGCAATTAGGTGATTATGAGGTGGCATTGACAGGCAGACATATAAATAATTCTGAGAGTTTTATCTCACTTTATCTTGGTCATATCAGTGGCATCAAAATGAGTACAAAAGCCTTAACTTCACCATTTGCTGTGACCTTGAGACAAGGACAGAGTAAATAAAGTGGCCTTTATAAAATCTGCACACAGGAAAGGCTGTAAACTCTAAAATGAAAGTTGATGACTGATCCTCCATCTCCGGTAGCCTGTCAGGCTTTTGTCATTAGTAATGCAGCTCAATAGGATGCAGCCAGGAGTCACAATGCACTCCCGTGGTTTGTTTACTCTTCTGCGCACGTATTATCCAAGTAGAGTGTTATTAGACCTGGGGTGTGTGTGTTATGTAAGACTATTGTCAGACTCTGTTCCATGTTTTGTGTGTGTCCTGCTCCCCATGTGCCTTCCCATGCCCTTATTTGGTTAGTTTCCTGTTCCTGTCCTGATTAGTTTAGTTCATTTTTGAACGTCTTCCTGTGAACGTCTTCCTGTGAACGTCTTCCTGTGTTCGTCTCCCTTGGTGCAAATAAAGTCCTTTCAACATATTCTCCAGCGTCTCCTCGTCCCTCGTGTGTGTGCAACGTGACAACTATATACACTTGATCCATTATTGTGGCCTGACTAATGCAGCAGCTTGTGGCTTGACCATGACAGGACAGGTTTGATGTTTGCTAATATACAACAATACAAACACTTAGACTATACAGTATAGTGTAAACCAAATCATATTTTTATTATTTTATTAATAAAAACATTTTTTTTTTTTTTATTTAAAAAAACACACAAACCCCAAAATATGATTACCCTCATGTCCTAAAATGTATTCCCATCCTAAAATTTAAAAGGCAGTCATATATTATTAAAGACCCAAGACCCAATTAACACTGTGATAAAATGAATAAGATAAATATGTGGAAAATATTTGCTAAATATTTAGTTCTACATAAAATGTACAGTAGTACTGTGCTGTTTGATGCCTTATTTATTTAAATCAAAATGTATTCATTTACTTATCAATTTAATTATTTTGCTTATTTAGTTTATTTACTGATTATTTATTTAACAAATAAGTAGAAAAATAAAAATGTATTTGATCAATTTATTTATTTATTTAAATGTTAATTTAATAAATTTTTGTATTAAATACAGTAAATGTACAGTAAATACAGTCAATCTAATACAATTTTGTTTATTTAGTTATTTATTATTTCTTTTAATTAAATATAATAATTTATTATTCATTTTAATCCATTTGGTTTTATTTGAATTATTTTTATTTTTTATTTTAACTAAATGTATTTGTTTATTTAGATGAATATATTTTGTATTATTTATTTATTTGAAAATTTTTTTGCATTGCCAGGATCCCTGGCCTAATGGATGCCACCATGTTCCAGACACATGACCAGCTGAAAATGACAGCTGTAACTGAAAACATTTATTTTTGCAAAACATCATTCATCAACCTAAAACCTAGTCGCTCACCTGAGGATTGTCTTCCATGACACTACGTATCTTGTCCACCACGTCAATGCGGCGTTGGCGGTGAAGGGCATTAATCAGCTTTGCCAGGTTGGCATCGCTGTCGCGTATGGTCCAGTGCTGCAGAGCAGCGTATGCCCTCTCGTGATCAGCTGAGTAGCCCTTGGAAAAGGCGGCCACCTCTCGCTCGCTGGCACTGGCCAGAGACTTATACATGTCAATCCACTGACTGCCAATCTGTGCTGCCACAAGCTTCAGGATGTCAACACCTAGAAAATGAGAGGAAAGCTCAATCATGTTTTTCTTCTGTAAACTGTAGTTTGAACCTCAACAAGTACAGTACAACACTCCCAAGGAATTACCTTTGACAACCTGTACTGATATATTACAGTGCAGCAAGTCATATGTTGAAGTATAGAGGCAGTATGTGTGTGTTTTTAAATTTTTTTATTAATACTTTTATTCAGCAAGGATGCATTGAACGTCTTCCTGTGAACGTCTTCCTGTGTTCGTCTCCCTTGGTGCAAATAAAGTCCTTTCAACATATTCTCCAGCGTCTCCTCGTCCCTCGTGTGTGTGCAACGTGACAACTATATACACTTGATCCATTATTGTGGCCTGACTAATGCAGCAGCTTGTGGCTTGACCATGACAGGACAGGTTTGATGTTTGCTAATATACAACAATACAAACACTTATTACTATATAATGTAAACCATTTATAAAAAACTTTAAAAAAAAAAAATGTTAATAATAAAATCTATTTTTATAATATTATATTTTATTTACAAAATCCACAGACCCCCAAAATATGTTTTTCAATAGTTTTTGCTTATTTAATTATTGATTATTTATTATAGAAATAAGTACATGACTAAATATTTATATTTAATTAATTATTTTAAGCAATAGTTTTTCTTATTTAGCTATTCGTTATTTATTTTATCAGATATATTTATTTATTATTTATTTTCATTTTATATTCATTTATTTTCTTTTTTTTATTTATTTAAATCATTTTTTTTATTTTAATACAATTTATTTTAATAAAATGAAAAAAGATACATGTAACATATTTGCTAAATATTGTTTTGATTGTTACATTACATTTTTCTGCATAAAATGTACAGTAGTACTATACTGTCAGCTGTATTATTTATTTAAATCAAAATGTATTTATTTACTTTTAACAATTTTATTATTTTCAATTGTTTTTGCTCATTTAGTTATTTATTTACTGATTATTTCTTTTTTAAATAAGTAAATGACTAAATATTTATTTTAATTAATTATTTAAATGTTATTTATTTTTAAGCAATAGTTTTTGTTTATTTAACTATTAATTATTTTAATCAAATATATTATTTTATATTCATTTATTTTCCTTTCTGATTTATTTATTTTAATAATTTTTTATTTTAATAACATTTCTGTTTATAGATGAACTACGCCAGAGCGCGTACACCTCACGCACCGGATGCCGTGCGCGCGCCCAAAGACAGTTGGACATAGTGTTGTATTTGAGGTAAAATATGATATAAATACTGTTCGGTTTCTGGCACAAACCGATCGTTTCGTGTCTTAGGACATCAATGTGTCGTCACGAGCCGCAGGGTTTAATTTGGATTTGTCTGTGCATGTTTTTTTTAC
>NW_015545562.1:359380-363777 GCF_001515605.1 Sinocyclocheilus anshuiensis | reverse complement strand
ATCTTGGATGCCCTGGGGGTAAGCAGATAAACATCAAATTTTCATTTTTGGGTGAACTATCCCTTTAAATTCCACAGACCCCCTAGCATTTTATTGCACCTGGTGGTTCCCAGATTCCAGCTTGAGAACCACTGGCCTAATGGATGCTGCCATGTTCAGGTCACATGACCAGCTGAAAATGACTCACTTCATGCTGTAATCATGGCTGACTGCTAAAATCTCATGTTTACAATGGTATCTGTAACCAAAAACATTTGTTTTTTTCGCAAAACTTCATTGTCAACCTAAAACCTAAAGTTGTTTACCTGAGGATTGTCTTCCATGACACTACGTATCTTGTCCACCACGTCAATGCGGCGTTGGCGGTGAATGGCATTGATCAGCTTTGCCAGGTTGGCATCACTGTCGCGTATGGTCCAGTGCTGCAGAGCAGCGTATGCCCTCTCGTGATCAGCCGAGTAGCCGTTGGAAAAAGCGGCCACCTCTCGCTCGGTGGCACTGGCCAGAGACTTATACATGTCAACCCACTGACTGCCAATCTGTGCTGCCACCAGCTTCAAGATGTCAACACCTAGAGAATGAGAGGAAAGGTCAATCCTATGTTTATCTACTAAACTGTAGTTGAACCTCAAAGACAAGCACAACACAACAGTCCCAAGGTACTACCTTTGACAAGCTGTACTGATATATTACAGTGCAGCATGCCGTATGTTGATATACACTACCGTTCAAATGTTTGGGGGCAGAATGTGTTTTTTTTTTGTTATTATGTTTATTCAGCAAGGATGTATTACAATGAAGACTGGAGTAATGGCTGCTGAAAATTCAACTTTGACATCACATTTACAGGAATAAATTACAGTTATATAGTAAAATAGAAAACAGTTATATTAAATTGTAGTATTATTTCAAAGTGGTGCTGTTTTTACTTTATTTTTGATCAAATAAATGCAATCTTGGCATGATGTTCTGTTGGTGAAGTATAGAGTAGACAGCGAGAAATGGAATCATACAGTGAAGGGCAGAGCTCTAGGGTTACAGTACACCAGCGGCTCCTGTGGGACATACTGTCCCATGGATAAGGTCATATGAATGACCTAGATTGATGCCTGTGTTTATACACTTTGGTGTAGAATGACATACAGATGCCTCCTATGGAATCCTTTTAAGAGTGAACCCCTGAAGCAAACCCAGGGAGCCATGATAAGTTCTCATATATATGGCATATTTCCACTTACAAGATACAAGTTTTTGCTCATAGGGTTAGGGATCTCAGCGCAGCCCCAAACCAAAGTATTAAACTTCAGCATGTGTTGTAAATCATCTCACACCATTTGTGCTATAGTCAAGAATGAGAAATCAAGAATCACAAATAGATGAATAGAATTACTATTAAGTGATTTTTCCAAAAAATAAATAAATACATAAATAAATCCCCCAGACTTTTTGGAAAATCCCATAGATTCACACTGGGGAAGGAACTAAAACTAAAACCATAAATAACATTTTGTTACCTGAAATAAAAAAAGTTAACTGAAAATAAATATTTAAAACTTAAATTTATTTTATTTCAGGTAGTTTTCAAGGTAACATTTCTTAGTTTCCTTTAGTTTAAAATTAAGTACTAATATAACTAAAATATAATAAATAAATAAATAAAAATGTATATAAATTAAAAAAAAAACTTGATAAACAAATGAATAACTATATAGACATTTAAAAACAGCAAGTACAAAAAATGAACAAAAAACAACAACAAAAATACTAAAAATTTAACAAAAATTTAAGTAAAAACAGAAAATATAAAAATAAAATCTAATGAAATAAAATAAAAATACAAACAAAAACTATAAAAAACTATAATAGTATATAGAGAACACCATAGCAATCACATAGCAATGTGCTAAAAACACATTAGCAATAACCTAGCAACGCACTTTGCATTCCACCTATGGAGATTTTTAAGGGAAGCACCACTCATGTTTTTTTCAGGAAATGTACAAATCTAGTTGTATTGTCGCTTCACAATTATTGTGTAAAAAAAACAATTAAAAAGTCATGAAATTACATTAGTTGTAAGCAGTGAAAATGTAAAACGGAACAACTTAAAAAAATAAAAAATAAAATAAAATCAACCGTAAAGTATTAAAAATGTATGTAAGACACTTTAATTTATCAACAACTTTATACTAAAGTTTCTTAAAAACTCTTGTTTTCTAAAAAACAATGTTAAAGCACAAATCGTAAACTTTCACCAAGAGAGCCCAATGTAAAACAGCATAGATCAATGCAATCCATGTTGAATTAGTCTCTACAGCAGATAAACGTGACTGAGTTCAGCGTAACAGGATGATTGTAGGGGACAGCTGCTGCTGGAAGGTATTAGAGCATCTATCTGTAAGCCAGATCTGTCTTGTTTGGGATCCATCTGTAGCAAATTCAATGGAGCTCTCAGGAGGATAGCGTGCCACAGACTGTACTGCGGATCTAAAAATGCCAAGGCCTGCAGGCTGCCCGTCCTCTCGCCTGTTGTTTCCAGAGGTCACTACGGCATGACAGCGTGTTAAAGGAGGACGGGCTCTGTCTGAGTGATTTAGGCCAAAGTCGATGGGTCGTGTGATGCCTTCCCCTGTCTATGACTGTACTGCGTGATGGACTTGGTTGCCCTAGTCCCGAAGGCAACTTTTATGGAATGTTGGGAAAACACGTGTCGCTATTATCTGAATGTACAGCGTGCTTACAAATGTTTCCAGGCTTGTGCTTTAGTCAGCAAGTACAATGTTATTCTTACACTCTTAAACTAATGTGACTTGAATATTTGTTATTATACTATTATTTAATAATATTATTTTAAATATATACAGTAAATCTATTCATCTATCATCTATCTATATTGTATACGTTATATTTAATATTATAAATACATAAAGATTAGGTAGATGATAGATAGATAGATAGATTGACTGAATATATATATATATATATATATATATATATATATTACAAATACATATACAATATATGTATTACAAATACGAAATATTTTTCTTTAGTCTTGACTGTATTTTTGATCAAATAAATGCAACCTTGATGAGCTAAGAGACTTCATTCAAAAACATCAAAAAATCTTACCAACCCCTATATTATTGCATAAATACAATATTTTATGTTAAAGTGTATTTAAATGGTTTTACAAATATTACAGTGCATAAAAATACAGTACATGCTAGCGATGAAACTGTATGACAATTTCATATCACGGTTATAGTGATCAAAATTATCATGGTATTGTTAAAATGTGCTGGAAATGCTCAAAAAGTACATTGCATCAAATGATTTTTATTATATTATTTAGATTACTGGAGAATTTTACAAGAAAATACCATTTCAGTCTTTCTACTTCACAATTTTACATTTAATTTAACATGCTACTTGGCGTTTCTTCAATTTCTGAGTAAAAATAGTTTCAAGTAAAGCTTTGCATAATGCGGGACAGTATTTAATTGTCACATGAGATGTATTCGAGACACATACTAGGTGTAAACGGCTGATCACTTGAGATCGGATCACCCTATGTCCATCTTAATAACAGCTGTAAATAGGGTACATACAAAAGGCGTTATGTAAAAGTGGAGAAACACCTTATGGCTCATTTGCATGTACAAAGACAACAGCTTATCAGCTACAGCCGTTTACAATAGAACGAAGCCTTAAAGGGGTCATATGATGTAGCTAAAAATAAGATTATTTTGTGTATTTGGTGTAATGAAATGTGTTTATGTGGTTTAAGGTTCAAAAAACACATTATTTTCCACATACTGTACATTATTGTTTCTCCTCTATGCCCCGCCTTTCTGAAACACGTCGATTTTTACAAAGCTCATCGGTCTGAAAAGTGAGGTGTGCTCTGATTGGCCAGCTATCCAGTGTGTTGTGATTGGCCGAATACCTCAAGTGTGTGACGGAAATGTTACGCCCCTTACCATACTGCGATGCCCTGTCAGGCTGGAGCGTAACATAAAACCATGTCTGCATTCGTGATCGGAGAAATGACAAACAACAAGCGCTACTCTACACTGCTCAAAACTCGCGTTTGAATCATCAGTGGCAAATTCTTTAAATATAAAAAACGTACTTACAGTCTGTGAGTCAGAACAGCCGGCATTGTAGTCTACTCTACCAGGATCAGGAAACAGTCCTCCATAAAATGTGCTGCACACATCTGAATATTTGGGTTGAAGTGTTCTGGAAGAGTGTTATAAATACAACTTAACCACTGATTTCTAGTCGTGTGCTCTTTTGGAAAGCCAAACAAAGTAGTTTCGCTTTCACAACGAAACACAGCATCACACGCGGCGGCGGCCTAGAGTGAGCGGAGGCCGGCGGACTGAGTGAGA
>NW_015545562.1:331691-359363 GCF_001515605.1 Sinocyclocheilus anshuiensis | reverse complement strand
GAAAGGAAAAATTGAAATCGCATCATATGACCCCTTTAACGTCTTCATATGAGAATTCAAATGAGGTGGCAAACCAGCTACAACAGGTCTAGGTTGGCTGCAAAACAAAGGAATCCTCAAACGGAGTCAGGACTTCCCCCTTTTAGTGAGTCGCCGTGGTGGCTTTGCCGGAATGTCTCACGGCAACGCAGTCATCCCATAAATCCGACACCTCATACACCGTACCAGCCACAGTAATTACAACTTCCCCATCAAAACAATGAAACCGTTCGCCTGATGAAGACCAGGGGAGATTCACTAGCAAGGGGATCCTACAAGCTTCCCCCGAGTTTCCCTGACTCCTAAACAAAATACTGGAAAGGTTGAGCTCACCCATGAAGTTCCTAATCGTCTCTTATAAAAGCCCCAGCCCACCCTGATTCTGGGCAGTGGGCTTTTATAGATAACACCTATTGCAGAGGTTGTTATATGAGGCGTACATGCGGGTGGTTCTACGTCTTTGATCTCCGCTATGCGTGCTTTGTTATACCTCCAATGAAAGAATTCATTATTTGTACGATCGCTCCTTCATCTTTATATATGTTTCCCATGCGGCCCTTTATGGCCATTATTTCACTAATGTAGTAAACGGACACACATGCACTTCAGGCCGCCCAATTACACACCTTGAATGCATTAGGGAAATGTTTTGTGTTGTGTTCGCGGAGGCAACCGGCTGTGTAAAGGTTACCTGTGCTTTCTAACATGATTCGAAGAGGCTCTACTCTCTCAGTTTAATTCAAAAGTTCAGCATGTAATAAATTCTTTGCTCGCCGAAGTCAATAAACAATGAAATTGTTCACGTTTAGGAGTGCAAGGGAGAAAAACACCGCAGTAAAAATAGCGCAAGTGTTTTTTTTTTGCACCTGGTGGAAGTGTTTAACATTTTTTTTTTACATTTTATGATCGTGAGCAGGTCATTGGTTCCCCCTTTCCTTGATATTCCACTATTTTCGAGGCCAATTAACAATGAAATATCATAAAACTACTCTTAAATTGGTGTGGTATTTTGTTCAAATAATTATTCATCATAAATAATAGCAATATCTAAATAATAGTAATTGTTGGAAGTCCACAAAGCTGTAAAAAAATCTATGTTACACTTTCATAATTTCAGTTCAAATCCAGTACCTTTGTTTGGGGTATATTTTTGGGTGCTAGGTTATTAAGGTGTGGCCAAATGTCTTGTTTCATAGGTATAATCCATTAATTTCAATAGAAATGCAATGGATTGGGAACTTTTCATGAGGAAAAGTCGGGTTCAGTTGGTCATGCAAATTCTCTACGATGATCAACAGAAAACTGCTTGGTTTGAAAGTGACCTCTGTGTGAACTGTGATTCATACGTCAATACACTATTGACAACACATGATTTTTGCCCATAAAATTTAGCTGATGTGTCCACACCCTTATGGGTGGTTGCTAGGTGGTTTCTTAATAGAACTAAAGTCAAAATAGCCCAGCCGAATTCTCTATGATCTGACATTCCCTGTTTCAATGGGAGTCTGAGACATATTTTTACTCATTTGATTACTCATTTTATCCTATACATGATTTAATGTACCAGTCACATCTATAGCACAAATGGTGTGGGATGAGTTGCAAACTAAAAACCTATGGTTAGATGTTTGCTCAGCGGCACCCTGAATTCAGACCTCTCATGACACATTAGTCAGTCCCCGCACTCATCTCCCACCAGGCCATGTCCACCGATACACTCCTCTAGCTCTCAAGCCACAAAGAACTGGAATAATCTGGCTCCAACTGCTAAAGCATACACACAGGTGGATATCTGAGGCTGATATAAGCTGGTGCCTATTGCCACAGTCCCAACTAACCTAATGGCCTCTGAGGCATATTAACAACCAGGTTATGGGGCAGAGAGTGTGAAATAATTAATAAAAGAGAAACACCAGAGACGTTAAGCAAATGCTACCCAAGGAGCAGAATGGGAAACAGAAGGAGATCAGGTTCTGTATGATCATGTGACTGACAGAACACGAGAGGTGATCTTGACGTTGGTCTTGGTTGTGTAACTGTTGAGGTTCTCAATGCGATACCGATCCACAGATGCTTTAGTGCATTATAATTTCATTGTTTCACTATTCAGATTGCAAAGTCCTGGGTGTCTGTGCATCCGCCTGAGAGCATATAGTCATTAGCAATTTTTCATAAATCCACAAATGGCATTCATCAATCTAGTTCTAGGTGAAGCATGTAAAGTCTGCACAAGTTTTCCTTTTTGAGGACACTGCCTGCCTGCCATTGGTCAGCCAAACAGGTAGCCACACCTTAAAATCACACCATTGGTTGCATTGTTGTTGCTGTGCTGTGCTGGTCGGGATTCTCAAACAAACAGAGCAATGTTTTGTTGAAACCACTAGAGTGTTTACAATTTTCTGGGAAAATCAACCTACGAATGATTTACTTACAGATACGCTGGGATAGGAAAATGTATTTTAACATTAAAAAAAAAATACACATCACCTTTAATGTACTTATTTGGTTGGATAACTTTAATGTCAATTTGAATTTGCATTAGCACTTAAATGCTATTCACACTATGTCCACATTTTTATCTCTACAAACTTCACACCTTCTGAAAATACATACTTTGGCAATATCATTTTTTTTTTTTAATTGGAGTTTAAGTTGATTTTTAATTGTTTGGACTGGTCAACTTAATCAGGTATTTTGATGACACATTCAATAAACATTTTGACGAAAAATGATAAAAATGTGAAAAAAGACGAAAAAAAACATTTACAAAAAAGAGTCAGACTTAGACTATTTTGTTCTGGAGCTTTTAAGAGGACATGGTGACAGAAAATAAAAAAACATGAGATGGGAGGAACAATTGTATTTTAGTGCTATAGTGTTCTCTTACAAAAATATTGTGTTCCCCTGAGAAACCCACAAAAGCAATGAAATATAGGTCTTCCTCCCATCTCATATTATTTCCATCACAAAAAATTTGTAAGAAAACACAAAACATTGAAATATATCTGTAAAAATACAAAAGCATAACTCACCCTGTCCATTTGAGTAGTAGATCCACCTCTCCTTGGTCTGCGCTGGAGAGCTGGGCTTCTTGTGAACGGCATTCTCCATGATGCTGCTGGGATCCTGTCTGGGACCCTTCTTCAGCACTCGTGAACTGCGCTTTACGCTGCACACCACAATCACTACCAGCACCAGCAGAAGCAGCAGGACTATCATCCAAGGCAGGTGCTCATTGATGTCAAAGTGCTTGTGCGTGCTAGGCCTCGGTGCACCCCTGCGGATGGGCCGGTAGCCCAAACCTTGGGCCTTGCCCTCAGCCAGAGTCTCTATGGCCTGTTGATTGGCAAGCTGGGGGTCTCGTGATAAGGAAAACTTGCTTTGCAGTTTAGGGAGGTCCTGAGTTGCAGCGATTAAGATTCCGCCATCCTCATCACTAGCCTTGGAGGAAGCTGTGGTTGTGGGAATGTCTTCTTCAGAGTCGAGGGCCGTGTCATCCTGAATCTCTGTAGCTGGTAAAACTGCAGTACTTGCTGTGTGTGGAGTAGACCATATAATTGCAGACAAAAAAAGAGACAGAGAGAGAGAGAGAGAGAGAGAGAGAATTAAATACAGTCCTAAAGATGAGCTTAACCTAGACAACAAAACAGAAGGGAGAGCATCTAAAACTTTAATCCAGCATCAAGCTGGCATGTGTAGATAGCAAAGTGGAGCTGTGCTGCTCAGCCAACATAATCTCACATGGATTTCTCATCTTAACTGCTCAGATTTGACCCAAAAACTGAAGTCAATGCAAACTGAGGAATCAGAAAACGTTTTCTTCTGAAAATAAGAGATAAGGACTAATACTACTGGCAATACTATGACTGCTTTGGTGAAAAACTTAAAAAAAAAAAAAAAAAAAAAGATTTTGCATATTTTTACATATACACTAATGTTCAAGAGTTTGGGATCAGTAAGTGCTTTTTTTTTCTTTAAGAAATTAACACTTTTATTTAGCAAAGATTTGTTAAATTAACCAAAACTGACAATAAAAACATTTATAATGTTACAAAAGTTTACTTCTATTTCAAATAAATGAGGTTCTTTTGAACTCTATTCATCAAAGTCTTCTGAAAAAAATGTATCAGTTTCCACAAAAATATGAAAAAGCACAACTGTTTTCAACATTGATAATAATAAGTAATAAATAATAATGATAAGAAATTGTTCTTGAGCACCAAATCAGCATTTTAGAATGATTTCTGAAGGGTCATGTGACACGGAAGACTGGCGTATTAAAATAGTTAAAAAAGAAAATATATTAAAATAAAATAAAATCTATTAAAATAGTTTAAAAATAAAACAGTTCTTTTACAATATTTCTTTTTTATTATTGTATTTTTGATCAAAAACATTTATGCAGTCTTGTTGAGCGCAAGAGTTTTCTCTGAAAAACATTTAAATGATCTTACCATTAAAACTCTTGATAGGTCATGTATGTGCGAATTAAAAGGTGTTAAATAATTTTTATGAATTTATATTATTATTATTTTTATTATTATTAATAACATAATAATTATTATTATTATTTAGACAATAAGCTAGAAATAAGTGCCTAGCAGGCACTAAGCAGGGAATTTTAAAAGCTATAGCTCATAAACAGCTACATCCGTACAGGCTAAAAAAAGAGTCCTCTAAAGAGCATACAAAACATCACATACAACCACTGCTTTATTTAAACACCAAATTAGGGAAGTTGATGAAGGGGTTGAGCAATCAAGTTGAAAAGAGGGAGCTGTTAGTAACAGAACCAGTGGAGGAATGCACTTGTACAACAAACCAGGAGAATATAACACTACCAAGTATAGAAAACTAGACACACTCTATTCAGTGAGGAATAGCTCTTCACTGAGCTTTTTCCACTCTCACCTCTATATGCTGACTCAGTGCTGGAAACCATGGAAACGAAGGCCTCTCCAAGTAGGACATAGCCCGAACTGGCTGGAGTTGACCCACACACACTATCTGTCTTTTCTGTGCCTTTGATCAGCAGCGTTAAGCCCAGAGACGAGCAATCTGTGTGAGATCGGCACCTCAGAGCATCTGATGCCACGTCGGTGAAGGTGCCATGCTGACATGACCGGCAGCGCACATCCTCTGTCTCACTCCCTCGCTTTCGGACGCCCCACCCCGGTGGACATAATGAGTACCGCTGACACGTTCCACCCTGGGAGAAGCTGCCTGGCGGACACACGCACAACCGGTCGGTGGTGGACGTACAGGGAGTTTTCTCGACAAATGGGGCTTGGCAGCGTCTCTGACAACGGTGGCACTGCTGAACACCGTTCTCGCCCCGGGTGAAGGTGCCATCTGGGCAGGGGCTGCATTCCCGTACACTGCCCTCTGTGCAGTGGGAGGACACGTAAGTGCCCGCCGGACACTTGTCGCACACCAGCTTGTTTCCAGTGGCGGGGTCGATGTGGTGGTAGTGTCGAGGAGACAAGGGCTTCTCTGTGGTCGGGCTGGGGGTCAGTGTGTGGGTTAAGACGTCACTGACCGCAGTGAACAGCAGCTAACAGCAATGAAAGAACAACAAAAAGACTGTTATGCAATGACAATACAAACAATCAAAACGCACAATAAAAGTCTATTTAGCATGAATGACCACTGCATCATCGGTTTGTATTGTGAGAAGAGTCAACAATATAACTATAAAGAAAACCACTGGTGCTACAAAGGAATCAAGTTCTTTCATTTGTTTGATGGCTACATACTCATGTCTTTTCAACAACTACAAGTTGACATTTCATAATCACCAGTAGAAGAGAAAATTTTCAAGAAAATAGAGCCAACAGTCATTTAAAGTTGTGATGAAATGGAAGTAGCGACAGATGATTTCTTCCATGTGACGTACATCTGGGTAAAATGGATTATTGGAAAAAATGCAGGGTGGGGCAGGTTTATGTGGACAAAATTATTGGTGAAGTCCAGCATACGTCATAAGAAAGGTCTGTCATTTCACAGGGAAAGAAAAAATGCATGAATGTATGAATGAATGTGTTTAGAGAATAGATTAATTTCTATTTCATCCCAACTTTAAGCATTATCACACTCCAAAGAGAAAGGAAAAATTGAAATCGCATCATATGACCCCTTTAAGACAATTTTGAAGAATGATCACTTAAACTGAAGATTGTGCAAACCATTTTATTTGAAATAAGACAAAGAAAACACTGTTTAAAATTGCTCATCATCTCCACTGTACCTTGGTCTTAATAAAATAAGGCACTATATAAAGAAATACATGAATTAGACTCTATATTTGGCTGCACCATTTGTAAAGACCCATTCACCTTTCTCAAAAGTTGCTAGTTATTTTTTATTTGAACTAATGTATTTTTCTTTGGAACAATGGTCCTTTCAGATCATTAGTGATATGGGAATATTTTCAAAATTTTCAAATTTCAAAGTCTCCCTTTTTTCAATTTCATCAGATACCACAAAAAAACGCAAAGTTTCACCACTCTATGCAATGGAAAAACACTGCTTTGCACTGTCCAGGATGAGTGGGAAGCTTTGTTTTTGTTGAATTTGTCTTTTTTTTTGTCTGTAAAAGAATGTTATTATTATTACAATTGTTTCAATGTGTGTATTTACTGTTAACCAATAAATATTCATTAATAACACAACAGTATGCTGTACAAAAATATTGCACATTGGGCTTAAAAAATTTCATTGATTATATTGAAAAAGAGAAAAACAGAATATCACAACAGCCATTAGCATTACGTTTAGGTAATGAGCAATATCTCAAAGAGCATATTGATGTCATAATATGGAGCAGATGACCTCAAGAACTTTATATAGCGACATCAGTGGCATCGGATTAACAAGCATGTTATCTTCAGCCAGCTATGCAAGCAGAAACGTAAGCAACTCATAATTCCTCTCTAAAACACTAAAGTCGGCATAACGTTTACACAGTCTGCAACAAATCACCCATGCAAAAACACTTTACAGACCAACAACAGGGAACCCTGGAATGCATTGACAGCACTCCCACAGCCCGGTGACCTTCAGAATAACTTTTAATGACAAGAAGCCTGTAAACACAGCCGCTCTAAAGTTACTACAGCTTGAGCGTGCCCCATTGAAAGCCAAATTCCGATCATAACGGTCCCCCTCTTTCCTCTGGTGCATCCATCAAAGCCGACTGCACAGCATGTTAACTGCACCTAATATTCTTTATGATGCTAGCCCACATTTTAATTCGGCACCTAAATGGGGCTTTGGCCACAACAGGCATCTTGGGCTCGGTACAAAAGTCGTCACCAAAAAATATGATGCTGGAAAGCACGGCACACATGGGCCTCGCTGTATCATCAGTTTCTAAACACAAAGTTCTATTAACTGCTGATCATGAATCCCCTGGAGTTTTATTACATTTCCTCAACAACAGACCGCACAGAAGACTAGTATAAAAGCGCAGGAGACTAATTTCCTTGCTAATACGGGGAGGGCTGAATCAAAACAAACATGACATTAATATTCTCCAGCCAACACATACTGCCATCGCTGGGAACCGCTGGACGATGCCAGAGCGCTTGGGCTCGGATGCACGTGTTGCTCTTCGTGAGGTGATGGGGATTGTTTCAAGAGTACAGACTGAACATGAACAGCGATTAGACAAAGCTGTGCTTTCCCAGTGGCCTTAGCTCTAGAAGAGGGCGAGCAGTAAGCTAACAGACGAGGGTTTGAAGTAGGGCAGCGAGGGGGACAACTTCACTGATGACAGAACAATGTCTGTATGCTTAGTGTGCTTCTAAAGCGAAGAATGTGTACACTGTTGTCTCACAAGTCAGTTTTTCTTTCAAATGGTTCTGGAAAGAGGAACTGGCAACCCAAGATAAGAGAAACAATTTTTCACACACTCTTGCTTTCGATAACCACAAGAAGGGACGTGATGTACAAAACACTAAGACATGTTACAACTCCACCTTCTCAACCCACCCTAAACAGCGTCTGGGTTAAAAGGGCACATGTACGAAGCTTACATAAATATGACTTCTTATGTGAGAGTGTATTCGCATTCTTGCCATCCATGACTGTGTAATGTCTCAACATTCGGAAATATGCAGTTCTGGCACCAATTCAAAACGAACCCTTTCATAGCTGTGACTTTCAAAGTGCCATTTTCATAGAAACTCATATGATACACAAAAGAATTCATAAATATTTATTCTAAATGTTAAACAGACATTATTTACCTGTAAGGCCATGAGAAACAACAAACAAGCAAAAAAAGCTTCTTAAACTCAATTAAGACTAAGATTTTATCTTCTGTTGATCAGAAAATAGATAGAAAACAGATATTAACAATGAAGCCTACAACATTTGATACATGAATTTCTAAGGCCTCTATTATTAACATGACCAAACTTTGCTGAAAAAAAAGTGTTATACACAATCTGCTACATGCTTTCTGTCATCTGTTTTTTTATCAAGTTAGTGGCCTTTTAGAATAGTTCTAAAAGTGTCCTCTTCAGGTTGTTGTACACAATTTGTCCCTCTGCGATCTTTACAGATTTTTATTAAGTGAACATAATAACTTTGTTAATAATATTTCATGATGAACATGGATTTACTGTAATGTTTACTTGATTATCCATACTTTTTTTTTTTTGGAAAATCATGTTAAAATTTAAGTGTCAAATGATAAAAGTACTGTTTTGCCCTATACATAATTTTTTTTTTTAAATAGCGCTTTGATAATAAAATTATGCATTAAAATATCAAATATATTTAGAGATATAGACAACTGATATTTACATTCATTTTATGCAAGTAGTCTGCTATACTGTTATAAGCTATCAGAACCTCATACTTTTGGCCATGTAAATATCAATTTCTACACCACATTTGGCAATTTTGCTCAGTTTGGTGCTTCTAAATAAAACTGAGATGTTTTTTTACACTATGTATCTGTATTTCACTATATCATACTATATGAGCCATAAAGTCTCATGTATTAAATATTATTAATTATATATATATATATTTTTTTTTATTTATTTTTTTTTTTTTGTCTAAAAGTTCAATAAACTAAAATTTTCAATTAACAATAGATTTATCTGAATATACATTAAGCGGGATATTTAAAACCATAATTTACACTTTGCAAGGCTTGATTGTTGACTGAGCTGCTCTTATGAGCCATGATGTTTTGTAATGACTCATGGGGTTTCCTGACTAACCTTTGAGTAAATGGACTTGGCTTTTCGCTGATACATGAGCTTGCAATCTGTGCATGCAGAATTACATAACTTCACATTTATTTACACTTAGTGAGTAATCAATGATGTAACTAAATATTGAACATATGTGGGGAGACCAAATGTAAAAGTGTCAAAGAACAACCCCCTAATCTGGGGTGTGTCTCAGTGAATTTGCCTATGAATTTCAGGATAGATTTGTGAACGTTTGTTGTCCTCAAGACAAACATAGCATGCAAATCTACAAGAACAGACACAGGGACAGATGTGATATCATCAGGACTCATGTGCCAGACTCTGCTAGACAAACAGGGCACCTGTTACTCCTCTGATACATCATAACTGAAGACTGCAAAGCAAGAACAAACGCTCCCTGTCTGGAGGCATTCATGCCCATTTAATAATCGACAACAGCCAACGAGTCTGTAGGTGGCATGAATGAGCGAGGAATATTCCTGCAAATGTCAGGCCACCTGCCAAACACATTGCATCATTTGCGTCTATGCCAATAAATACGTTTTTCGAGGGTGCATGGATGATTTAAACCGCTAAACCTTCTGGTGTTGTGAGACTAACAATGCATATTAGCCTGCATGGGTATCAAACAACTGAATCCAATTTTTGAAA
This sequence comes from Sinocyclocheilus anshuiensis, assembly GCF_001515605.1. Classification (NCBI taxonomy): domain Eukaryota; kingdom Metazoa; phylum Chordata; class Actinopteri; order Cypriniformes; family Cyprinidae; genus Sinocyclocheilus; species Sinocyclocheilus anshuiensis. The sequence goes on along the minus strand of NW_015545562.1, from coordinate 349,443 downwards.
ACTGAGCAGCAACAGCAAGCTGTGTGCATTATGGGATTTAAAGGTCCCCTGATAAAGGCCTGCTAATGGATGAGCCAGCCTGAAGAGAGATACCAAATTAACCTCAGCTGACTTCCTATTGCATGAGGATATTAAGTAATGTAAATCTTTACAACACAATAGGCATATTAAGTCATGTCAACATGGCATTGTCTATGAAACAATAACATATGTCATGCACATGTCTTTAGAATGAAAACGCATAGAAAATATCAAGCCAATGACATCAAAACCATGACTATAGGCATAGTAAGTCATACGAATCACGTTGATTTAATAAAAAAATATCAATGGTTAATATCTTCAAAACAAAAACAACAGGATCATTAAGTGAATGTTTTTAAAATTTTAACAAGGCAGCAGTTTTAAGTAAAACAAATGTCTGTAAACTAATAAGTAGGAATATTATTAAACCATAACAACTACAGCAATGTAAAATAACGTATACTCAAGAGGAAAAAAATATATACTTCCCATTTTAATACATCTTAAAATAGGCCAGGTAGTGTCCCTAATTTAACCTTTAACAATTCCACGTTTGATATAATTGTTATTCAGCGTTTTTTATTATTAAATATTGACTAATGTAGGATAATATGTGAAATTAGTACCACAAACAATAGCCTACAATAATACTCGTAAGATTGTGTTTATCCATTTAAGCTGTGTCATAAGCCTAGGTGTGCCACCTTAACTATTAATTCTTTTAAAAGGAAAATAATTCCTTTATTATCCTGTCCTCATCTTTTGTTTGAGCTCCATCCTCACTACAGTAGTATACACTAAGAGCGACACCAGGTACCTCTACTGTCCCTTTAAATCCAACAAAAGCCAGAATATTCGAGAGGACAAGAGAAGCATTATGCGTGAATAAATGTATCCTACACTTACCATTATCAGCGACCAAGTCATAGACATTTTCCCAGGCATTGTCCCAGTGGAATCACTCTTGTTTAAATATGCCCAGGTTCACATCTGTTACTTTTCGGCTTCATAGGTGGAGCATCAGCATCTCCGCATCAACAGGACACCCACATTGTTGTGAGGTATTGTCCCTTTGCTGGCTTATTCCCTCAGTGTACAAATTCCGTCCACTGACGCCTTTTTATAGTCTGTGCCCCGGCGTGCACGGGTTTCAAGTAGTAGGGGATAAGCGCTTCGTTTTGAAAGAAGAACGCTATAATTCCCATAGCGATGATGGATGGATCTGTGGACTTAAGTCTGGCTGCCGTTTGTCCAGGTTACGGATTCCCTGTGCCGCAAAGACGGGCTGAGGATGATGGGCGGGTACTGGCGACACACGTCACGACCGAAACTCGCCACTGGCTGCTTGTCTGCGCCGCACGCCGTATCGCTGGCCTGATACGAGCCGGTTTCCGGGAAGATACTGGGGGAGTCGTGGTGTAAGTGGAGTCTATCCTACAGGGCGTTAGACTGACAAATAGTATGACTAAGGTGTTGCACAGGTGTACCGTACGCACACACAAAGTAATAAAGTTAATTATTATCATTGTGGCAAACATTGTGTAAATTCTTACAGTAAATTGGACAATGTGACTTCAATTTAACATTGCAACGTATATAAAGTTAAATATAAAAGGCCTGTATAAAATGTGTAAAAACATATATAACAGGCTGAATAAAAAAATACTGTTTATTTCAAAAATGTTATAATTTACATATTAAAATAATATGTGAATATGAATATATGTACAAATAGTAGCCTATATACTGTATATACACTGCCATTAAAAAGTTTGGGATCAGTAAGATTTTTTATGTTTTTTAACAGTATTATTGTGAAATATTATTGCAATTTCTAATATTGGTTTCCTATTTTAATGTACTTAAAAAAATTATTAATTTTATGTGACGCAGCGCTGAATTTTCAGTAGCCATTACTAGTCTGGTCTTCAGTGTCACAGGATCCTTTAGGAATCATTCTGATATGGTGATTTATTATCAATGCTGAAACTGTTGTGCTGCTTAATATTTTTTTGGAACCTGTGCACATCCTTGCTGAATAAAGTATTAATTTCTTTAAAAAGAAAGAAAGAAAGAAAGAAAGAAAGAAAGAAAGAAAGAAAGGAATTACTGACCCCAAACTTTTGAATGGCAGTGTATATTGTAACACAAAATTTCTATTTTGAATAAACACTATTCTTTTTAACTTTTTTTTTTATATCAAAGAATCCTGAAAAAAGTATCATAGGTCCCAAAAACTATTAAGCAGCAAAACTTTTTCCAACAATGATTATCAATCAGCATTAGAATGATTTCTGAAGGATCATGTGACACTGACACACACACACACACACATACACACTCACAAAATGTAACAAAACATACCAAAGACAGATATAAAACATATGTAAATAATAACTTATTTATTAAGGTTTTTATATAAAAATATTACATATGTTGAATAAATAATAGGCCTACATTTACATACATTTATGTTAAATTGTTTAATTTATGCTATGGAATGATTACATATTACAGGGCTATCTATGTAGAAATTTGAATAAAATATTTTTACACTTTATTGTCACCTCAGGGTGGTGGTCATATATGAGTGATGTCACCCTTGTAGCTAACTTCTCATTGGTTAAACCGATGGCGTTGCAACTCACTATTATACAGTAGTTATACACACAGTTACACATACATATACACAAGATTTAAAAACATATCTAGAGTTATTACTATTATTACTACTAGTAATAATAATAATTAATAAATAAATAAAAATCATAATAAAATACCTAAACTAAATTAGAAATAATTCATGTATGTACACAGATGAATGTATGTAAGTAGGCCTATGCCTATACCTACACTGTCCAGTCTCATTTGCATTATTGTTTGAAAGAAAGTACCTCATCCAAACAGTCATTCTCAGGCCTCAGACATATGCAAACAGCATACGGCTCTTTTGTGTCACTGGCACAAGGACAGGAGATCATTTCCAGTGTGTCTCAGACAGGCAGAGCTCAGAGCCCACTGGCAGATGAAGAGCACACCATCTGGCACAGGCCTACACGTGCATCTGAGAACTAAAAGGATGAAACGGGGAAATGCTCTCACGTGCCACACTGTTTCTGCCCCGGGAACTCGCTCTAAGTGGGTTAGTGAGTTAGACAATGGGGTAAGACATAATGCCTTGCTCTGACTAACATTAGTGCATCCATGCTGAAATGTACAACAATATGCTTATTTGTGCCATTGTGCACTCACACACCACCTAGTGCTTTAAACATACAACATTCCACTAGCACTGTGGAGTGAAAGCTTTAATATTTTACTACATTTTTATTATGTGTGCTGACACCAGATTTTTGTTAGCATCTGCTACAGGATATAAAGCGATGTGTCTGTAGTAGTTCAGATCATGAATATGTCTGAAGCTACACAACCAAATTATATTTTATAATTATATGTCAGTCATTATGTCAGTATGTCAATAATTAGAACAGCAATACTCAAAATGCCTTAAAAATTATGTGTAAATCATTATTATATATTATATTATATTATTTGATTGATTTGATTTGATTTCTTGTGCAAACTAAGACATTTAAAGTCATATGAGAACAGAAAGTAAGTTCAAGAAAATACACTATTAATATAAAAGAAAATACAGCGTCATTCCACCCTGTCTTAGTTTTGTAAATTGTTCATATTCTGCCCTCTGCTGGCTGAAAAAACAATTTTGAAGACATATATTGAGAATTTTACAATATCGTGAACCTTATTTAATTATTTGATTTTGAAAAGCATTTATACAATAAATAATGAAATTTAATTAAGGGAGGCAAAATAATAGGACTAGATAAGTTTACCCAATTGGTACTAAGGCAATTTAAAGTGAATGTTTCAATGGTTTAAAAGAAAGCAGGTCTAAGCAATTGCTTGGAGTGCCCAGCAGAGAGAGACAAAAACCACAGGAATATATTGAAAGAAATGCCACTCACGTCACAAGACTGTATAAAGAGGGGAAACAAAACAAACTAACTGAACCATCAAGCAATATATTAAGGACCTATTAAGGAGTACGGCCACCCTTTGCCCTTCAACAGTCTTGTAATGCTGTTACTAGTTCTGAACTGTGTTTATGAGGGGATAGATTAAGCACATATAAATCTAAGATCTGTGCTTCAGAACTACTCATAATGTTTCAATGTTGTTTATGTCTAGGGATTAGGGAGGACATGGAAAGCATGACTTCATTCTGGAGCTCCATTCCTAGGAAACCATTGGATCTTACAACCCCACTAGATGGATATCTATTATGTAGATAGATGTAAATTGTGGGTTGATGTGTGTGTGTGTGTGTGTGTGTGTGTGTCTCAATATTTGGTACAGTTCACAGCAAATGTATGTTTTATGAATTGTCATGTAATACAATAGAATATTACGTTTTAAACAGGTTGTAAATAATAGATTGTCAAAATAGCCTCTAAAGGTACAGCACAGAATGATACAGAGCTTTTCTCTGAACTTTTTTGGTTACTTGCTTTCTCATAAATATAATATAATCTGACCATTTTGCATATTATTTTTCATGTTTTTCCTTTATTACTGCATAGGTTTTCACTATAACAATAATAAATGTAGTGCTGCTAACAGTGCCAGCACCATGTGATCTATATCACCATGGTTCCTTCCTTATATTATATTATCTACTAAGGGGGAAGTCGTGGCCTAATGGTTAAAGAGTCAGACTCGTAACCCAAAGGTTACGGGTTCGAGTCTAGTACCGTTCACTGCTGTGTGTGTGCACTTTGGATGGGATAAATGCAGAGCACTAATTCCGAGTATGGGTCACCATACTTGGCCACATGTCACGTCACTTATATTGTACACATTTCAAACAAACCTCAGTTTTTTATGGTTCATATCCTAAACAGAATACAAAAATGTGTTAAAATTAGTTTGCATATTATTCCACTATGTTGTAGGCCTTGTATAAAAAGGGCCTCATGTTACCTTCAGATGATGCTAATAAGTCCTCTTCCAGTGTAAGTCATAGTGTAATGCTACCATTCTTTCTCAGTAAATGTAATTCTTTGTGGTTGTTCTGTAATCATGAACATAGGCTGAGCTGCCATAAAACTTAGGAAAGTACATGGTTATGGAAATTGGCTTTGATTGAGGCAATTTCAGTTTACCGTTAACAGCTTAATAGCCAAATTTAATGCAAATAATTCAGCCACAGAGAGACATTCAGCTGAGAGAAGACGAGATTTCACAGTCACTTCACAGCCTACATACTCTGTTGACAAAATCATGAGAAAGTGACTGCAGATTGACTGGTATCCCCCAACCCCAATGTAAATGCAACATAATCCTTTTTTGTATTAAAACATTTAAGACATGATAAACAGAAATTCGCCTTTTTCATTGCTAATACACTTCAAGTAAAATTCCTTCTTATATACAATAAAAAAATACGAGTACATTTCCAGTTAATTTACAATGTTTGCTGTACAAATTAGCAAAGTATAACTATGTATAGGTATAATATAACATTATATTATAAATATATATTATATTTTTATATTGGTAAATCACTGCAATATTTGCGTGGATATGGCCATTTGTGCTTTAATAACCCATTTACACTAAAATGTAACACCTCAGCCTTTTGCATTTCAGCGAGGAAATCTGACTTCTCGCGGGATCCTCCCGATGAAATATCGCGGAGGCAAATCTAAGAAAGGTGGAGACTTCGGGATAACTTCCTGCACAGTACTCTCACGAATCATACCTCATACTTAAACAGCAGGCCAACGTCAAAACCAAGTCGAATGGATTAGTAACGCAAATAAACTCGCTAACAAGCACTTCATCAACACGATTCCTAAAGTAGGATTTAACGCTAGCATCCAGCCTGCTAGCTAACATCAGCTACCAGGACGGCAGATTGTACACATCAGATCAAGACAGTCTCGTAGCGAAGGACAGTATGGGTGAGTTCAACTCGCTTCTTATGGATCAGTTATAGTGTCACTTCGCGTTTCCGTTTCCAATGAAACGGCGCGAGCGAGTTACTTTAGCGTCATTTTAAAAGAAGAAACTGTATCCAAGTGGAAAAAAGAAAAAAAAAATCTTGCGATCAGATGAATATTTGACTAGGCGCCAGTGTCGCAAACTGGCTCGGCTTGTCCAAACCAGTAAATTCCAGGCGTTTACGTCAAGATTAATGACTCCCTGCTCTGCCACTACAGTATTATTGTTTACCTTTCGGATGTAAGTGGCTTTGACGTTGTTTGATTGTTTTTAACACAGTTTGTACTAGTTGCTGTGGCTCAGTTCCAAAGAAGCCCCTTTAAAGGTATACTCAGTTATTTTTGCTGATGAATAAAAAAATATATTTAAAGAAATAAACCGCACATTTGGCACGTCTTATTACAATGATATGCGCGCAAATAAGATGGAGAGTCCAAACCATGTCAGTTTTCTAGAAAAAGTCGTTTTATTTAACACGAAGCGGGTCGCCCCCTTATTGGCGCCGTCATTTTTACATCACATGACACGCTGTGCGATGACCCGATTTAATACTATTATTAATAACAACAATAATAGTGTCAATTCCAAAACTATAGTAAGATGAATAAGAGCCAGGCTAAAGACTAACAAAAACTTACTGAGTGCACCTTTTAGTGCTTTTACCGCAGCTTTAATAAGAAGCACCTACCTTGCAAGAAGTTATTAGGTAAGCAAATATTAAAGTGGAAAACGTTAGATTAGTACCAGTTTTGTGCTGTCATGCTCTACTGCACAACTCTGCTGCTTTGAATAAAGTGCAAATGTTAGAAGTTGTCTACAAATCCTGTTTTGGGTTAGCTTCATTTCCATATACTCCTCTCGATTTCAGGTTGTTGACACTTATTGAACTTACTGTATTTTTATTAGCAGTTATTTGTATTATACTACTGGAATTAGTAAGGGAGTCAGAGTTGTGTTTGTTTTATTGGCTACGTTCTATGTCAGGTGAGCAACCCATTAGCTCATGCTTGTATTGTTAGTAGCCAAAAGCAAATTGCACATTCAGAAGTAGGCTACATTTTTTATGACTGGTTAATATGGCTTTTAGCAAAACTCTTTTAGATCTTTTCTCTTAGATCTTTTTTGTCATCCATGTGATTATCCGAATGATGGGTCTTAATTGTATAACACCGTAGGGCAGAGTTTTTAATCTCAAACACAACCTCCTTAAGATACATACTAGAGTGGAAGATGTGTTAGAACATGTCCCTTTTACATTTACTTTTTGTTGAGAACATAAGCACTGAGACTCAAAGGAAAAAGTATGGGTTTTTACTTTTAGATACATGTTACATGGGGCATAATGGTCATTTGTTTTCCCAGCTGTAGGTTAGAGTAAATGTGTGGCGTAGGCTGGCGGCCGGCTGGCAGACCGGTTGCTTTCGTGGCCTTGAGTGCCTCCCCCCTCTCGTCAGTAATTCATCATGTTGTCACAGAGTTATGTAAGCACTGGATTGGAAATTGAACCCATCAGGAAGGATGGAAGTGTGTTAGAGTAATAAGTGTACTTTGCACAGGTGTGAGTGGACATTGCTTGGTCATGTCGTGTCTTGACTACAAACAAAATCAGTACAAGCAAAGTGACAATAGGTGAACATTTCTCACTGATCTCAGGTTTCAATGGGATCTTTAACACTGATCTGTTTTCCTCATATGTGGGAATCTGCTCTACAGATGGCCTTGTCGTGTTGTTTAACAACTAAAGGGTGGCCTAATAACTGTCAGTTGATTAGTAGTGCACTTCTTAGTCTGCAAAGATTACATGTTTCTTAATGCAATGGATTTTAATAGACATCAACTACATTATTTTTGCCAGCCGGAGCCTCACTCTTACAGACCCCAAACTTTTCAATGGCATTGTACATAATTAAGAACATTTCTAAATCAAAATCGTTTCATTTTGAGTTCACTGAAGAACCGTTAGGATTGATTAAGTGAATGATTGAGTCTAATTTGAACTGATAACATCGCATTTGGTTCAAGCACTCATGTGGTGAAGGAAATATTATTACAGTGCTCCATTATGATGTTCCTTCCACATCAGTGAAAGAATGCAGACGGTGAAGACCTATTAATAACAATAACCGATGCATGAAAATAATTTTGTTTCTGTATTTTTATAGAAAACAAAAATAGAACCAGTTCTAAATAAGCTTTCTCCTTACAATGTCTCTTGACATCACGCAAAGGGCTGAAAATATGTGAGGAATCTCAGCAGCCTCTCCCAACATGCTAACTACTGCACTACTAGTTATTTTGCCAAGTGATTTTGAAGAAAGGACTCTGGTTGACCTCTGAAGTATGTGTAATAATCATTTGTTTGATTGTGTTTGACTGACGTGCTTAAGAATCCCAGATTTTCTCTGTGGTCTCAAACTTTTGACCTCACAGTATTTATTTATTTTTTTAACCAAACAAAAATGCTTTGCTTGGAGAAACCCAAAACGATGCAGCTTCATGTATGACTTTAAGGAGGAGCAGGCTAGCTCCCAAATGGATCCTTTAAAAAAAAACAAAAAAAAAACTTTTTGTTCAAAATCTTGAAAGCTGTCGCTATTTTTCAAACTAATCAAAAGGTCTTCAAATTTGTTTATTTCATATTTGCATGTTGGAAAAAACCCTCTTTCTTGAAGTGCTGCAAGAACTTCCATTCTGGTTGGTCCAAGTTCTTCTTTCTGTGTAAATTCCAAATCTTTAAATGAGGACTAGTTTGTTTGTTTTGTGTGTGTGTGTGTGTGTGTGTGTGTGTGTGTGTGTGTGTGTTTGTGTCAACCAGGGTCTTGATTAGCTCAGTCCAAACTGCTTGAGGGCATTATGAGGTTAAATTGAAATGAAGTTTCCCATATTAGTTGCTCTATTTCCTCCAAGCTCCAGTCGCATATTGATTGTATGTGTGTTTTTTTTGTTTAGTGTAGTAATTTTATTTGATTAAACCATTGACCCATTTAACGTCTGACCTCTCTCTCTCTGATTCATGGCACACACAACTCGCCTTGATTGCACTTCTACTGTGAACATATGCTCTGAATAATTTTGTCTGTGGAATTTTGAGGTTGTCAGCACATTTTAAAAAAATAGAACCACTTTATGCAAGTTTCGTTTACGTTCAGAATCAAGGACGTTTTCAGCTAGAATTTACTCTGGAGTCATTATTCTGTCACTAATTAGTCTTGCATAAACAGATTTTGACTATAGGCAGAAAATCTGTGCCAAGAGCCACTCATTTGTTCTGACATGAATGTTAAGTAATCAACCCTTTTTTATGCGTTTTAATTATTGTTTTTTTTATACATAGGTCAGGTACAAAAATGTTGTATGGAAAACATTTTTTGAAAATCTTGCAAATGTCAAACTCAACCCAAGGCAGGGACTGACTTTTTAGCACTGTAGACACCATTTTTTTTCTGTAGTAAGGTACAGATAAATGTAGTTGTATTGTTTTTCACATTTTTTATGTAACATACATCAATAAAACTGCAGTAAGGTAGCAATGTTCAGTGGTCAGAAGTCTATGAGAGGTTGTACAGACAACACAGAATAAATTAATATTATATTGCAAACTTCTGCCAACTCTTGCCATTTCGCTGTGCAATATGTATCAGATGGTTTGTGGGCATGCCATCTGAAGATTTGACAAAGCTCTAACCTACGCTGGCAGTCAAATGTTTCAGATTGGTATGATTTCAGTGTTTTTAAAAGAAGCTTTGATGCTCACTAAGACTGCTTGTATTTTAATAAAGATAGCGTGAAAACAATGATATCATGAAATATTATTACAATTTAAAATAACTGTTTTCTGTGTTAATATATTGTGTAAAATTGAATCTTTCCGTGTGATAGCAAGCTGAATTTTCAGCAGCCATTACCCCAGTTTCCATCCTTCAGGAATCAATCTAATATGCTGATTTGGTGCTTAGGAAACATTTCTTCTTATCAATGTTGAACACAGTTCTGCTGCTGAATATTCTTATAATTCTTTTATTCATATTTTTCATAAATAAAATGTCCAAAAAAATAGCATTTATTTGAAATTGAATATTTTGTAATCATTTAAAATCTTTACTGTCTGTCACTTGATCAATTTAATGCATCCTTTGTTAAAAAAAGTAATAATTTCTTTAAAAAACCTTTAGACATCATATCATCCCTAGCACTTGTTGCTATATAGATGTTGTGTTCAATGACCTAAAGATTTAATGATCAAAGCCATCATAATTTGCATTGTCTGACTGTAGTTTAAAGGAATATGAAAATGAAGAAAAATGAAATATTATTTGAAAAAAATTAATTAATGAAAGAATATTATTTGCGCATGTTTTTTCAACCCCATATGCATCTATTTTTATTTTCATGTTACACAAAACAAATATAAGAAAAATCAATGTGGAGATTCTTGGGAAAAATAAATATTAATCATTTCCATTAATGGGTGAACTGTTTGAGTAACAGAACTGTACAGTGAAAGCATTCTAGCGCTTGTGCGTTTCTCAGCTCTTTGATCCATCTATGAGCCATTTCTAAAGTTTAGAATAAACAAGGGGCTGTTTACTTCAGCTCCAACTGTGGAAATTAGTTTGAGAGGTAATTTCAAAGATTGTATTGCTTACTTGTTGGATAAAACTTAAACAGTCCTTATTAAAACCTCGTTTCTTGGACTCAAGGCCTAAATGATTTCCTACTCCATTCAGTCTTTTGTGTTATTTCACTGACCTGGTATATTCCTGTAGTTATTCACAAGCTGGCAACTGTGAATAGCGTTTTAAGTAAAGATTTAAGAGATTTTGGCAATCAGAATGCAGAGAAGTAAATTATCTAATATGTTTTCCTTTCTAAATGGCTGCAGAGGGAATAAGAGCGAATGAAAACAGAGTCGCAGGCTCTGGATCTGCTCCTGACACTCAAGCCAAGTCGGCCAACTATGTCATTATGACAATTTCTGCAAAGCTCTGCTCTAGATCAGGATGCCTTGGCAGGCGAAAACAGAGAGGCTAAGTCAGCATGAAACATTGGATACATGAGCTACACGAAGAAGCCATATTGTTGTTTTACTAGACACTTTCAGTTTCCAAAAATCCTGACCTCAGTTATTCTCTGCATTTCTGTCATATTTGTACTGACCGGTGTTTTCTATGCAATAAGAGCACCGCATACAAAATAAAATATATACTTTCTATGTACTCAATGATGTGATAAAGCCTTTTGAGTGAGTTCATTTGGAAGTTCTTCTTCCCCCTCCCCCCTTCCTTTTATGGTTGAAAACATGGTCAAGGCTAAATTAGAAGCAAAACCAACTAACCACAATTTGTGGGGGTTTGACATTTTACGTAACTTTGTCTTCTGCAAACTGCACCAACAAGAACAGGAAGAGACAATGACTGTGAGGCCACCAGCCTTCACACAGTGTTAAAAACAGAAAGGGGCCACAGATTTCCATCCAAGACGAGAGATGACGGCACATGGTTTGGCGTTTGCTCAAAAAGGCTTGGGTCGTGTACTTGGTTATCTATTGTTTAAAATTTACTTCCCAGAGAGCTGTAAGATGCTTGACTTGTGAGACCCATCCCTTATGAGATGCTCTAGTCAAGTGTATCTGTGTAAGATGCAAGCGAAGTATGAAATTTGAGTAATTTCACTTTTCTGTATAGTTAAGGGATTCGGTAAAAAATGGAAAACTGTTCCATCATATTGTGATTTTTCTTTTTTTGATTATTCACACACTGCTTATTATTATTATTATTATTATTATTATTATTATTATAAAAACAGAAATTCCCATTGAGATAAAAAAAAAAAATCATTAACACTTTATTTTAAGGACCTATTCTTAGTATTAACTTAATTGTTTATTAGCATGCATATTACTAGAATATTGACTGTTTATTAGTAGTTGCAAAGCATATATTTAGGGGTGGGCGATAGACACAATTAACTGGTAGAAATTTGTCAACCTATAGAAATTTTGGACTATCGCCTCTCTCACTGTTACACGCTCGTGTGACATTGCTGTGCTCTGTAGTCACGAAAACGGATCGTTTGCACGCGTGTTTAAGCATTGCAGTTTAAAAACAAGTGATTTTAAGCCGTTTAAATGCAATCAGCAGCAAAAGCAAGCTCATTTCACTATATGCGTGCGCTGTCTGTTTCTAAATGCTGTCAGTGAGGCACGTGCATGTGAAGGCGGTGCTCATAAAGCGTGGGAGTATTGAAGAGCATTGTTTTTTATGTTTTGTATGCCTTGAATGGTTAAATACACACACTTGTATGTAGGGATGCAACGATACCATTTTTTCAGATCCGGTCCAGAAAATTCGGAGTATCGACCAATTCCGATCCGATCCGATACCAGCGCAGTTTTTTTTTTTTTAAATCAGTGTAGAATTTTTATACTTCTGTGTGTTGGCCTGATCGTCACTCTTTTGTGTGTTAAACAATCTACTAAATATAGAGAACTTCATTTTAATGAAAAATAACAATTGAAAAAATATATAATAATCTATGACAAAAATACTATTATAAACTAGGTTAGTGTATAATTTAGCAGCACATTTATTCTAGAAACATCATGAGTCCACAATTTTATAAAATCTAAACATAGTGAAATAACATTATTTAGTGGGGAACAAATAAAAGTGAATAAGTGTAGGACTAAATCTGGTAAAATGTTACACATTGCTCTCTGTATTGTTGTAAAATACATTAATGAAAGCAAGTAAATGTATTTATATATAAATAAAAACTATAAAATTAAAAGACATTTCTTTTAAATGTGTAGCACAGTAATGAAGGCAGCAACATATGATAGATAGAGGAGTCCTATCTGTCATATGTTGCTGCCTCCATTACTGAGTTATACATTAGAAGATGATTAATAGTCTTATAGGACAGAACAAGAAACGCTATAAATAATCTTTCATTGCGCAAAAGTATTATATGATACGAAAAGCTCCAATACAGAGCGGCACAAAGCGCTTATGCGCATCCCGTGCGCAGAATGATGCGCTTGAAGCAACACCGAGTCACAGCGCACAGCTCCGCATAGAGAAGTTCAAAACACAAAGGAAAGGTATATTTATGCATAGTTTATTAAATCTGTGCGATAGTATATTGAGCCTTTTCTTTTAACAGTTTTAAATCTCAGTTATTGTGCGCTCTTGGAGAGAGTTTCATCGTCTTGACTGGCGTAACCAAACGTGACACGCAGTTTGAATGCTGAATGGAGGATGACAGACAGCCGCAGCAGAGAGAAGAGTTTACGTGAACTTGAATTTAATGACTTCGTCTGTACCTCATAATTATTCGTCTGTACCTCACACTGAACTATGGAACAGCTTAAGAACACTTGGACTTTGACTTTATGGTGCTTTACTTTGTACTTTCGTGGGGCTTAACAATAACACAGAATAGTATAAGCACAATATCGGATTTGGATCGGTTCGTCTGACCGATACCCGATCCGGCAGAAAATGCCAGTATCGGATCGATGCATCCCTACTTGTATGTGTCAAAATGCCCGTCTTTGCAAGTATCCTCGTAAACACAGTACTTTAGGTCTTATGTGAAATCAAACAGCTGAGAAAGAACACACGTGTCACAGAATATTGGATCTGGGCCGCTCTTAAAAGTGACAGCAGTCTTAAATTCCTGCTGTCTGTCATGCATTATAATCAAACTACAAAAGAGAGAAAATCTCTCACTGCTCTTGAATAAATTATTTTTGTAACTTTAATGAGAAGAAATATATATATTTAATTACACAATGAAGAATATGCAGTGTTTTTATTAAGGCTGCCCCCTAATAGTCGACTAACCGTTAGTCGACCAGAGGAGGCTTGGTCAACCAAAATGTTATTAGTCGCTTAGTCGCAGGAAAAAAAAACACTAGTTTATCAACAAATTATTAAAATGTTAATGCAGCCTTCTTACTGTTTTTCCCCAACACATTCATAATCATTACTTCTGCTGGTGTGCTGTGGCAAGCTTTATGTGTGCGCTTGAGTGCGTATTAGGCAATTAGATTAGATCACTTATGTAGGCAATTAAAGGCTCATTATTATGATTTAAATGGTTTATTAATAAACGTGGGATTAGTCGACTAATGCTTCAAATGAATAACTGCTAGTCGACCAGAAAAATTCTTAAGTTTTGTCTTCAGTGAGCTTTTTTTTTTTTTTTTTAATTTAGGCTAGTATTAGTTTTTTTGTGATATTGACACTGATGACAAGAATTATGACATTTCTAGGGTATCAAAAATTTTGATAGCATAAAGACTATATTTAAAGCTAAAATAAATATTGTGATATTTATTGTTACTGTGAAATAAAATTACTCGTATCATGATATAAGATTTTGGTGATATTGCCCACCGCTACATATATTATAGGGTTAGTTCACCCAAAAATGAAAATTAGGCCATATATTATTCACCCTCAAGGCATCCTAGGTGTATATGACTTTCTTCTTTCAGACGAATCCAGTTGGAGTTATATTAAAATTTGTCTTTGATCTTTCAAGTTGTTTAATGGCACTCAGTGGGTGTTGCAGTGCTTCAGTCCAAAAGAAGTGAAATAAAAAGCACCCATCCATTAAAAAAAAAAGTGTCTCACACGGCTCCAGGGGGCGAACAAAGGCCTCCTGTAGCAAATCGATGCGTTTTTGTAAGAAAAATAACCATATTTAAAATGTAATAATCAATTTAATCTAGCTTGTGCTCACTGTTGTACACGGAAGCAGCTCCGGGTGGATATTTTAGATCCCATACCTAAACTTAACTATCTTACTAACTATTAATAAGCAGCTAATTAGGTGGTTATTGTGGCAAAAGTCATAGCTAATAGTTAGGCTAATTAATATTGAGAATCGGTCCCAAAAATAAAGTTTATCCTGTTCAGAGTTCTGGTTAGGGTAGCAGCCATACAAACTAATAACAAGATTAAAATGTAACACATTAAACATGATATAGGCTACAAAAATCAATGTGATGTAGGGGTGTCACACTATGCAGCTATTTGCCACTTGTCATAAAACAGTAAATTTAAAGAAGAATGTGATTGGTAGCATTTATTTATTGTACTACAGGGCCATTGAATGCTTTAGTCTGATTGGCTGACGAATGTTCTAAGGTGTGCAATTATTTTCAGGGAAACGCACGGCGAACGTAGTTCAAGACAGGTCTTGACCGCATTACAGTTCCATATCACTTTTCCAAATGATTTCAGTTAGCCTATTTCAAAGTTCCTTACAGCCTAAAACAGCAAAATAACCAAAACCCACAATGATACTGGCCAAGCAAATAAATATAGTAAACAATAAGATAAAAAAAGTTTATGCCAAGTTTATTTTACTTGGCAGCCATATCACCCTGTAGCCCAAGACTGGTCGCCCACTGGGTGTGTGGTGGGCGTTCTGGCGCACTATGGCTGCCGTCGCATCATGCAGGTGGATGCTGCACACTGGTGGTGGATGAGGTGATCCCCCCTCACAATGTAAAGAGCTTTGAATGCCTAGAAAAGCGCTATATAAATGTAATGAATTATTATTATTATTATTATTATCATTATTAAAAATGACAGATTATTTCAATTTTTTTGGCCAATATTTTTTTTTATTATGTACGGAAAGCACATACTCTATTTCTCCCGCTCTCTCTCCCTTACAGGCGCACATATAGAGTACAGACAGTTACACACGCTGGTGTTTTAAGGACAAAAACCGGACGAATGCCTTGAAATGTATCATCTGATCGATGTTTTGTACTTATTCAACATTTCTATAGATATAGTTATTGTGAATTCTTCTGGCCACAATAATTGTGTAGTGAAAATTTGATATTGTGACAACCCTAATATATTGTATTATTATTCACTGCTGCAATGTGTACACCTTCCACTTTTTTCGCAGCAAGAAAATGTCTTCTTTGTCAAAACCATAACACAGATTCCTCATCATCAAGTTGGCCTAAACCCGTTTATTTTGCATCTCTAGACAGATGCTCCCAAAAGAATTCCCCAAAATATGTGGGCCATACAGGGAATTTTGTTTGATGATTACAACCGTTACATATTGTTTGTAGAAATACTTTTTACAGACATAACCAGACAAGGTAGGGATGAGATCCTGTCAAACACACTGACTTCTTCCCTGTGTTTTTCATGAGAAGTCCCTGCTATCTCTGACATCGCTGCGTAAATAACCTTTGTCAACAGAAGTACTGTGTGCATATGCAGCTGATCACATTCCTCTCAGACTCATGCAACTCTCACAGCCAGATTTAGCGCTTTTCCTAAGGCATTGTCTAACAAGATACAATTTCCAAAGACTCTGGAAATGGTTGGGAGATGTTTGTGTCTGGGTGTCCGTGGTAATGATTAGGTAGCAGAGAAACACACATTGCTCAGACATTGTTGTTTTTGTTTGGCTGAAATTTGACGGACACCACGTTGCTTGGAAACGGTCATTCCAAAGCCCTTGAAAAAGTGCTTTAAGTGCTTTTGGCTGTTTAAATGACCATTGTTAGGATTTGTCCTTGAAAACATACCTATATTTGATTAAAACATTGTTTATAGGCTGTGATCTGCTGGCCCTTGGCCCAGTGATTTTGAAGTTATCGCTCAACAAAGAGGTCAAACAATAGTAGCTGTAAAGGGCAAGGTCGAGATTTCCACATGGTTCTTCTGTGGTCTTGGTGCGGAATGTTTATTCACTCTTTAAAGGTCAGAACCAACTATATTAGCCAACATTTGAAATATTGGACTAGTCAAGTTCATGTTGATCTGATAGCGCTTTAACTAGGGCTGTCCCGATTCGTCGATTGTATTCGACTATTCGATTTAAAAAAATCCTCGACTTCATTTTGCCTGCGTCGACTAACCAGCAAAATACCGGAAGTGTCGCATTTCACGGACGAGAATCAATAAAACACATTATTAGACTGTTTTCCAAGGCTGCATGATATATTAAACCCGGTTAATAATAATATATAATAGCATAATTAAGCATAACTGTGAATTCACAAACGCTACGATTTAATTAAATAATTATATGCGATGCAGTTATAGGCGTGTAGTTTAAGTACGTGCGTCTCACAGCGGCTCCGTTCACAGTAAATGCTGTTCCACAAGAACTGTTATCATTTACATGTGTGAAGCGGCTCAAACTCCATCTGTGCATGTTGTTGTGAGTTTAGGTTCATTATAACATTAATCTGGGAACGCAACGTGCGCCATTTCATCAGATTTGTAAGGTAAATAATTTATAAATCCACACCAAACACAGGAGAATACATCATTATCTTGCAGTTTCAAAATAAAAGCTCAAACCCTCACTCTGAGTTTACACGTTTTGATTAGGGATGCTCCGATCCGCCTTTTTCGCCTCCGATACCGATTCCGATACCTAGGGTTCGGTATTGGCCGATACCGATCCGATACCAGTGAAGATTTTTTCCCCCATTTAAATAAATGTAGAATTTATATCTCTCTGTGTGTGGAACTGATAATCATTCTTTCACAATCTACTAGATACAGACTACTTCATTATAAAGAAAAATAAAATAAACAAATATGAAAAAATATAGGCCTATGTATATTTATAATCTATGACAAAAATTTATCATAAACTAGGTTAGTGGATAATTCGGCAGCAAAAGTTATTCTAGAAAAATCAG
>NW_015545562.1:327836-330627 GCF_001515605.1 Sinocyclocheilus anshuiensis | reverse complement strand
TTCTAATGCCCCAGTATAGTGATGGGGACACTATACTGTCAAAAAGCACCATCCTTCAGATGAGATGTTAAACCGAGGTCCTGACTCTCTGTGGTCATAAAAAATCCCAGGAAGTCTTTTGAAAAGAGTAGAGGTGTAACCTCGAGATCCTGGCCAGATTTGCCCATCGGCCTCTGACCATCATGGCCACCTAATCATCCCCATATTTACTGATTGGCTGCTTTGCTCTCCTCTCCACGAATAAGCTGGTGTGTGGTTGGCGATCTGGCACACTATGGCTGCCGCTGCATCGTTCAGGTGGATGCTGCACACTGGTGGTGGATGAGGTGATCCCCCCTCACAATGTAAAGAGCTTTGAATGCCTAGAAAAGCGCTATATAAATGTAATGAATTATTATTATTATTATTATTATCATTATTAAAAATGACAGATTATTTCAATTTTTTTGGCCAATATTTTTTTTTATTATGTACGGAAAGCACATACTCTATTTCTCCCGCTCTCTCTCCCTTACAGGCGCACATATAGAGTACAGACAGTTACACACGCTGGTGTTTTAAGGACAAAAACCGGACGAATGCCTTGAAATGTATCATCTGATCGATGTTTTGTACTTATTCAACATTTCTATAGATATAGTTATTGTGAATTCTTCTGGCCACAATAATTGTGTAGTGAAAATTTGATATTGTGACAACCCTAATATATTGTATTATTATTCACTGCTGCAATGTGTACACCTTCCACTTTTTTCGCAGCAAGAAAATGTCTTCTTTGTCAAAACCATAACACAGATTCCTCATCATCAAGTTGGCCTAAACCCGTTTATTTTGCATCTCTAGACAGATGCTCCCAAAAGAATTCCCCAAAATATGTGGGCCATACAGGGAATTTTGTTTGATGATTACAACCGTTACATATTGTTTGTAGAAATACTTTTTACAGACATAACCAGACAAGGTAGGGATGAGATCCTGTCAAACACACTGACTTCTTCCCTGTGTTTTTCATGAGAAGTCCCTGCTATCTCTGACATCGCTGCGTAAATAACCTTTGTCAACAGAAGTACTGTGTGCATATGCAGCTGATCACATTCCTCTCAGACTCATGCAACTCTCACAGCCAGATTTAGCGCTTTTCCTAAGGCATTGTCTAACAAGATACAATTTCCAAAGACTCTGGAAATGGTTGGGAGATGTTTGTGTCTGGGTGTCCGTGGTAATGATTAGGTAGCAGAGAAACACACATTGCTCAGACATTGTTGTTTTTGTTTGGCTGAAATTTGACGGACACCACGTTGCTTGGAAACGGTCATTCCAAAGCCCTTGAAAAAGTGCTTTAAGTGCTTTTGGCTGTTTAAATGACCATTGTTAGGATTTGTCCTTGAAAACATACCTATATTTGATTAAAACATTGTTTATAGGCTGTGATCTGCTGGCCCTTGGCCCAGTGATTTTGAAGATATCGCTCAACAAAGAGGTCAAACAATAGTAGCTGTAAAGGGCAAGGTCGAGATTTCCACATGGTTCTTCTGTGGTCTTGGTGCGGAATGTTTATTCACTCTTTAAAGGTCAGAACCAACTATATTAGCCAACATTTGAAATATTGGACTAGTCAAGTTCATGTTTAGCGCTTTGCGCTTTAACTAGGGCTGTCCCGATTCGTCGATTGTATTCGACTATTCGATTTAAAAAAACTTCATTTTGTCGACTTCATTTTGCTCGTGTCGACTAACCGGCAAAATACCGGAAGTGGCGCATTTCACGGGCGAGAATCCATAAAACACATTATTAGACTGTTTTCCAAGGCTGCATGATATATTAAACCCATTTAAAAATCCTAATTAAGCATAACTGTGAATTCACAAACGCTACGATTTAATTAAATAATTATATGCGATGCAGTTATAGGCGTGTAGTTTAAGTACGTGCGTCTCACAGCGGCTCCGTTCACAGTAAATGCTGTTCCACAAGAACTGTTATCATTTACATGTGTGAAGCGGCTCAAACTCCATCTGTGCATGTTGTTGTGAGTTTAGGTTCATTATAACATTAATCTGGGAACGCAACGTGCGCCATTTCATCAGATTTGTAAGGTAAATAATTTATAAATCCACACCAAACACAGGAGAATACATCATTATCTTGCAGTTTCAAAATAAAAGCTCAAACCCTCACTCTGAGTTTACACGTTTTGATTAGGGATGCTCCGATCCGCCTTTTTCGCCTCCGATACCGATTCCGATACCTAGGGTTCGGTATTGGCCGATACCCCCCATTTAAATAAATGTAGAATTTATATATCTCTGTGTGTGGAACTGATAATCATTCTTTCACAATCTACTATACAGATTACTTCATTATAAAGAAAAATAAAATAAACAATAAATATGAAAAAATATAGGCCTATGTATATTTATAATCTATGACAAAAATGTATCATAAACTAGGTTAGTGGATAATTCGGCAGCAAATGTTATTCTAGAAAAATCAGTGCACAATAATTTTAGAAATCCAAACATTTAGTAAAAAAACGATATTTTGTGGGGAACAAAAAAATGTGTTGCACTAAATATGGTAAAATGTTACACATTGCTATTTGTATTATAAAATCCATTCATTAAAAACATTTACAACCCTCTACGGACACCTTGGCAATTGAATCGCCATTGACTAGTAAATTGTTTTGTTTACTCACCAGACTGAAATACTATACTTTATATATATATATATATATATATATATATAACCATGAACTTAGGGCTGGTGCTTTTTTTGGTCATTCAGTGTT
>NW_015545562.1:327443-327804 GCF_001515605.1 Sinocyclocheilus anshuiensis | reverse complement strand
GCTGAAGAATTCCAAAGGAACTCCGTTATTTTTACAGGAAAATACAACAAAGTATATCGTTTACATGTAGCGCATCAATTCTGCATGTTACGTAAGACTCTCGCTCGCTCTCGCTCTTTGCGCGTGTGAGAGAAAGCGTCAGCGAGTCGTGCTCCTTCACACTAGAGTTTACGTTACGCCAAATACACAAACACAGGTGCGCTGCGCATCCATTGAGATGAAATGATAAATACCACAGATTGCTTGACGGAGAGTGAAACTCTGAAGCACTCAATCAGAGTGTTTGGCGAGTGAAAATATATCTGTGCTAAACTTATACTTAGCCTCCAACTCACACACTGGCGAGTAAAATCTAAGAATT
>NW_015545562.1:326397-326864 GCF_001515605.1 Sinocyclocheilus anshuiensis | reverse complement strand
ATCCGAGAAAAATGGCACTATCGGAGCCGATACCCGATATGAATATCGGATCGGCGCATCCCTAGTTTTGATGTCCACATATTCATTAAATTAAAGTGGCTATAGCATTTCTGTCGTAAAGAAATGGGCAAATATTAAAGATGAAGTGGACATTTGAATTAAATGATGCTTGGTCAATATTAAACAAGTATTAGATCGCACAGTAATGTGTAAAAACAATCGTCAAGCCGTTGGCGCCCTCTGCAGGCCTTTGTTGTAATGCATACTGTACATTAGCTCTATTCACTGATCTATAATAGAGATTATATTATATTATTTTATAATTATATATAGATCAGTGGCTCTATTACATTATAATACAGTATTTAAACAGTTTTGTTCAATAAAACCTTATGATTTCTTGCTTTTGATATTTTATTTGAACTAATTATTGCCTCATTGCTATTATATATGTATTTTATGTAAAT
>NW_015545562.1:315793-325812 GCF_001515605.1 Sinocyclocheilus anshuiensis | reverse complement strand
TTATCCACTAACCTAGTTTATGATAAATTTTTGTCATAGATTATAAATTAATGAATGATGCATTTTATATAGCGCTTTATTGTGTATTGTTGTACACCCAAAGCGCTTTACAATCATGTGCTCCTCAACCACCTCAACCACCACCAGTGTGCAGCATCCACTTGGATGATGCGACGGCAGCCACAGGACAGCGCGCTTACCACCAGGTGGAGAGGAGAGAGAGTCATAGAGCCAATCAAGTGGTTGGGGATTATTTGGAGGCCATGATTGACAAAGGCCAGGGGTGCAATTTGGCCAGGACACTGGGGTTACACCCCTACTCTTTACGAGAAGTGCCATGGGATTTTTTTTAATGACCACAGAGAGTCAGGACCTCGGTTTAACGTCTCATCCGAAAGACAATATAATAAAAGAAAAGAAATATACATAGGCCTATGTTTTTTCATATTTGTTTATTTTATTTTTCTTTATAATGAAGTATTCTGAATCTAGTAGATTGTGAAAGAATGATTATCAGTTCCACACACAGAGATATATAAATTCTACATTTATTTAAATGAGGGAAAAAAACTTCACTGGTATCGGATCGGTATCGGTATCGGTATCGGCCAATACCGAACCCTAGGTATCGGAATCGGTAACGGAGGCGAAAAAGGTGGATCGGAGCATCCCTATACTGAAGTCCTCTGTTAATTTTTTTCATCATGCTGGAGATGTCTGTTTAAATCTGTTGTTTGCACATTTCTAAGAGTACTTTTAATACTTAACATTTTTAATAATAATAACTTAAAATAAAATTTTAATAATACAATTTTAATACTTGATCTTAGTGGACTCTAAACATTGCATTTATTTAATGTGAAAACCCAACTGTTCGGGTTAATTTTTTCCCCTTTGTAGTTGCACTCACAGCTGTAATGAAC
The DNA here is from genome assembly GCF_001515605.1 of Sinocyclocheilus anshuiensis. Taxonomy (NCBI): domain Eukaryota; kingdom Metazoa; phylum Chordata; class Actinopteri; order Cypriniformes; family Cyprinidae; genus Sinocyclocheilus; species Sinocyclocheilus anshuiensis. Next base: position 324,889 of record NW_015545562.1, on the reverse strand, counting down.
AGAAGCCCAGAACATGTGGATATATTGACATTAAGAACATGCTGACTTTCTCAGACTTTTGTAATTATTTTCTTTTTATTTCATTTTTATTAGGTTTGTTTACATTTTTACTCTTTTAGTTTTACATTTCGTCAATGGCTTGTTTACATTTATACTTTTTTATGGTACACTACTGAATGGCAAAGTTGCAAGTTTAATAAAATGTTCTTTAAAATGTTTGATTTTTTTTTGTGGGAAATTAATTGTTTAGATTAATCGATAAATTAGTAGATAGATTAATCGAAATAAAAATAGTCGTTAGTGGCAGCCCTAGCTTTAACGCCTGTGTTAAGTAAAAAATCTGGGTACAATCATTACGAAATTGTAATTGGATTCATTACAGTTAATCAGACTATGTAAAACAAACAAACAAAAAAAAACTGGTACAATCAGCACACCTTTAAAATTAATACCTATCACACATTACAAAAAAAAATTATAACATGGTTATAATAATATTATAGACATTTTTTGCCGAATACATAAATGTAAATACCCTTATGCTTCCTTGTTTAGAAACTGAAATTTTTTTATTTTAATTTTGGGTCTGTGCAACTGATTTTAACAATGAAATATGAGGTAAAATTAACTCATAATCATCATAACTGTAATAGAAATTCTATCACATCAAAGTGTCGAAACAGTGCAGGTATGTTCATGGTCCTAAGTGAGGAAAAATCGCAAAATTTCAAGAAAAACATTGTAAGGTAACCAGTATTTCAGACAACATGAAATTCAAAATGGGTCAAATTGACCCGCAGCAAATGAACAGTTCATCCCAAAGTTAATATTCTCATAATTTTCTCATCCATGTGACGTTCATATGACTTTTGGACTACATGTATGATAAATATTGTGCTTTTTTTTTTATCCATATGTGTTTCACCTAAGAAAGACCCTAAAGTCATGTGGGTAAATGATGACAGAAGTTTCATTTTTGGGTGAACTATTCCTTTTAAGGACCATCAATACATTTGAAATTGTATACAATATCAGTTTCAGTGTGTGTCAATGCAAACAGACCATTTGTTGTTGAGAGAAACCATTAATTTCTGCATTTATTTTGCTTTATCAGTTTGTATTTGGTGTAAAAAAAAAAAAAGCCTTGGCTGTATATTACTTTGCATACTTGTTAAGTTATATCTGTGCCATTATGTCACAAACAACCTTTATCAGAGTCTTAATCACAGCATGACTTTCAATGACTGTCTGTTCTCCCCTTTGTAGTTGAGGTGGTGGTGGAGTTTGAGTATGAAGCCGCCCACGAAGATGAGTTGACCCTCAGACTTGGAGATGTGATCAGAAATGTGCGACGGATGGAGGAGGAGGGATGGATGGAGGGAGACCTCAACGGGAAACGAGGCCTTTTCCCAGACAACTTTGTAAAGGTAATTTCAAGAAATGCTTTTTTTTTATGTTATTTAATATATTGGGTTTATGTAAGGAAACAAAGAGAGGTAAAAAGCCTTGTGGTTGGCAAAAACTGAGTGGCAACAGGAAGGAAGTGGTTTTCTTTAGGTATGACGTTACAAGTCCATGTGTCATTGCAGGTATTGCAGTTTCATCTTCAATTTGTGTACCTCTTAATTAGTGTTTTGAGTAGTTACTGAAGCAGCGTGATGAAACCCACATTAAAGACGATTGTAATGGCAAATCTTGTCAAAGGCAGGAAATTATTGCTTTCGTTTCTTTGCGGAGACCCTTTAGTAGGGTGTGAGGTAATTTTCCACTCCCTTAACTGAACTTTGATCCCGGAAAGATTTGATAGTCGGCACTCAGGTGGTTTCTGGAGAAGATCATGGAAATCGAGCAGGTAAGGAGCTTGTTTTAGTTTGTCTGTCTGTCAGTTCATATCTAAATAAGATCTTGGGCTTGTCGTGTCTGGAAAACATGTTACTGGAAATGTTTTGTCTTTAGTTGGTTTTCTGTTCATTTAGTTTCTCATAACATGGCACTGGATTTCATTGCCTGTTTTGCTGAATCACCAGACTAATCGCAGATAGCACAGGATTTAAAGGGCGCTTACTGGAAAAGCATAACCAGAAAATAATTATTTAGTAAAAAAAATGTTTTTACACTAACGGCACAATTTTATTGCATTCTTAAAGTTAATTTTCTACAATTGTGCATTTAGAACATTTGTGTTTTAAATAAAGATTTCATTTTTTTATATGTATTTATTTTTAGACAGGAATAGTTTTTGAAGTGATTTACTCTTTTTAACTGATTAAATGTACCGCTTTCAGTACACTGGTTTCATGTACAGATAATTTTGTATATTTATTTATTAATTATAATGATTAATTATTTAGGTATTATAAGAAAACCAGGAGCTTTAAAAAGGTTGAGAAGGCTGACCTCAAATTAGTTACTGAGCAGGGAGTAACAAAAAGGAATTTCTTTGTCAGCATCTCAGACAGGAAGTTTGGAGCGGATGCAGCCTGTGGCATTCTCCATTCTGCACCGGAGCCTCCAGGAAACAAAGAGTGCTGCTCCACATGCCTTTCTCTCAAACCCAAACTCTGTCTGAGTCCGTCTAAACCCAGCTAAAAAGACTTCTGTAGAGTTTCTGTGGTAATACTGTGGCAATGCTAGAATAATGCTAGGGTACTTTGATGTATTACGTAGTACTGAATGTATTACATGGTGCTTACCATAGTATTAAAGGGCAGGGCTGTACGTTAACTTTTTTTTCACATAGCACTGGTGCTACAGAGGTTGAAAGTTTTGTAGCACAGGCCAAAAAGTTGTAGCACAAGTATAAAACGTCTGTTATCATGTCTGAAAACAAACACAAGTAATGGAGTTCATCACTTAAACAGGCATTGATGTTCCATACAGAGCACAAAAAATACAAACCATCACAAAAATTGTTTTTAGACAAAGTTTTCTTAATTTGCTAAAAATGGAAGAGTGCAGAAACATAACACCTCTTACACCTTAACAAAATATAAAATAAAAAAGAATGGCAGACATTTAGGCCAAAGTGAGCAAAGATAATAATCTTTGTCATTATTTTATCTTTGTTATTAGAAAATAAGAAACACAAACAGTGCTTCATTTTTCAGGTACAGTATTTAGCAGTAAAATTCAAGAAATTGAATGTACAAATATTAAAATAAAACATTATATACACTATATACATCAATTATACTTTTCTAAAAGCAACTGACTGATGATAAGTTCATCAGTCAAGCACCAGAACTGCAGCTGATAGAATGTGCGCTGTAGCACGATACAACGATATTTCTTCAAAAGCAGATCGTGGAGACATTTTAATCGTCCACAATCAAATATCGTCATATCGCACACCCCTAACTACCAAGTATAATCAATCTCACACACACAAACAAGCACAACGAAATCACTTCACACTATTAAGCGGCTGTGTTATGAACATGCAAAACTGTATCGCACGCGTGCTACAGTGGTAAATGTATTCATTGCACAGACCAGTTATTTCGTAGCATATATGTCGCACTGTACAGCCCTGAAGGGTACTTAAAAGAATGTCATTTTATCAACCATAGTACATTTCCAAAAACAACATAGTATTATGCCCCAAAATCCATGGCAGTTCCTTGGGTAGTAGACTAAATAAAGCGGTTGGCATAGCAAATGAGGGTTAAGCAATTTAACATTTTTTTTTTTTTACTATTATTATTATTTTAATGTAATTGCATTTATGTGTATTGTGCCACTAGGTTCACATAGTGAAAGAAACACGTTTTACATTTAATTGATTTAAAGTTGTTGACATTAAATGATTGCATGATTTATTTATAATTAATTTATTAAACATTTAATTCCCTGATTTGTAGAATGCAATTTCTTTCAAATTATTTATCATTTTAGGTTTTAGATTATGATTTCACCACTCCTACAGACACATTTCAGACAACTTTAAATCAATTCGAAAGTTTGGGGCAAACACCCCATATGTTGTTTATGCTGACATGTTTATTGGTAATTGATATGGAGAAATATATTATTTTAAAACCATTTTTTGAAGTTCATTTAATTTAAATTCCGCTTCATTACATTCTAAGTGCTACCTTAATTAAAATTCAAGAATTTAAAAGGTTTCTTAATTCAGTGCTGAATTAGACGCTAAATAGGTGTAATACACTGGCTCTACCAGCTCAGGATTCTTTATTCTTGTTCACAGTATGAAGTGCTATACTTCAGATCCTCTTAATATCCATACCAAATACAAATATCATTGAGAGAGAGATAAGCACAGAGCAAGTTTCAGCTGGATGAGCTGAGAACTTGCTTTTCGGGGCGTATGAGTACACGGCTGTCTGAAGTCGTTGGAGATCTTATCACTCCTTTGTTTCTCTTTTGTCTCTCTCTTCCCACCTTTTTCTGAATGTGTGAGGGAGGCTGTGGTGTTGCTGAATTCACATGTGTTTGGAAACCGTGAGTGTAGGTGCTAGTCAGTGGTTTCTGTAGAGTTTTATATGACGTGGGTGTGAAGAATGTAAATGTAAATGTAGAATGTAAACCTAACAAAGAATTCATGCATTCAAAACAAAACCTACAGGTGCTGTACATATATAGATGTTGAATTCTCTCAGACATTTTCATTTCTATTTAAACTGCCTTAAATTCAGATTTTTTATTTATTGTACTACTGAAAAAAAAAATTCTGTATTTATTTATCAAACAGGTTTTGCTAAATCATTTATACCATAGTATATATACTAGCAATGCTATGAGTGACAAAGAAACATGGCGTAACGTGTATATACAGAGACAAATTAATATGAGAGAAATGACTTGGAAGATATAATGTCTGTCAGGTTCCAAACAAACTGAGAAAATAATTTAAAAGGATGAATTAACTTTCATTTAACTTTCAAAAATAACACAGTGTCATGTGATTATATTTAATATATAAAGCATTTTCATTTTCATTTTCAGGGAAAATACCATGATACATGTTGTGTCCGTGGTATAAAATTACTTTTACCATGATGTGTGATTTGCCATACTGCTGTTATATGTGATGCTATATGTGATATTTGATTCTTTTTTTGTGTGTGTGTGTGTGTGTGTGTGTGTGTGTGAATCAAGGAGGTGAAAAAAGATGAGCCAAAGTCCAAAGATGAGCCAAAGGAGGCTAAAGAAGTGAAGGAGGTGAAAGATGAGACTCCGATACAGCGGCGAGCATCAGGGAATGTGGCGAGCCTGGTGCAAAGGATCAGTACCTACGGCATCCCGGCAGGAGGAATTGGCTTACAACCTCATTCTCAGCCCCGTGCCTCAAAAAAGAGTGCGTCTTTTTTCATTTCAAATTCTTAACAGCTTTTTACTCTTCTTTTTCTTAGAGATTTTGTTTTTAGAATGCCACACATAAAATGTCCCTTCTTCCTGACAGACCACATATCTGTCTCTGTGACAGCCCTGGACTCAATAACAGCAAAACAATTGTCACAAATCCACCCAAGCTTTTTAGCCATTGAGCAAAAGTAGCCAATCAGAAACACGTTCTAACTGTAAATCATTTTGCATGTTTGAGTTTGCTGACATGTCTTTGGATGAAGGCCATGTGGTCTATAGATTGTGGTGGTCTAATTCAGTCTAGTGGACAATGACATTAGCATGATGGTTTACAGCATCTTTACTGTCGATTGGTTATTGGTGTATCATTGTGGGAGTTTTTGTTGTCAAAATAATTTGTCACAGCTGGCTGAGATGATTTTTATATAGTTTACCATAATACAGCATATGGTAAGATCTTTCACCATTTTTTTTTTGTTTGTGTTTGGTTTGATGGAATCAGAGTTTAGCACAAAAATGTTTAGCTGATGGTGGCTTTGGCCAGTAGTGGGCAGCAGTTGTTTTCTTGTCGGCTCATGAAGCCTGTTTTCATTTCCTCTGTCTTGAGTCTTGAGTGTACGACTGTCTCAGATTTTAGAGGAAGTCCACTTGATCCTCTCCAGCTGCATGGGAACATTGTCACAGAACACTCAACGATTGTGGTGCTGTCCTACCTTCAAGGTTTCTGCTGAACAAATCATCTAAAACAGTGATAACAGTGGAATGTAGTTGTGTTGATTCTCTTCCTCTGTGCTCCTGTGCAGGTTTATCACATTGTACCATTGAGGAAATAAGGTATATTTTGTTTAGTTTCTGCTCGGTGCAGCGTACATTACAAGCCAGCCATAGAGAGCCTTCTACTAAACTAAACAGTACTGTGGCGGTACAATGATACAGTAATAGAATTTGATGCCAATACTGTAGTATTTCAATATACAGTGATAATGAATTATTACTATATTCATGTACCATGGTATTAACTTAATACTAAGTAGTAGTAGTACACTAAAAAAATGCAAAAGTTTGGGGTCAGAAAGTTTTTTTTAAGAAAGTAATATTTTTATTCAGCAATAATTATTAAACTGATCAAAAGCTTTAAATTGATTAGCAATGAATTAATCGCAAGGGACAGTAAAGGCAATTATAATGTAAAAAAAAATGTATTTTTTAAATAATTGCAGTTTTTTTTACTTGCTGTTCATCAAAGAATCCTGAAAAATGTCTAATGGTTTACACAAAAATTAAGCAGCACAACAACATAATAATTAAGATAAGTTACTTGAGCACCAAATGAGCATATTAGAATGATTTCTGGAGGATCATGTGACACTGAAAACCGGAGTTATGGCTTCAGAAATTTCAGCTATGCCATACAGGAATAAATTACTTTTGAAAATGTTTTACACTATTACTGTTTTTACTGTATTTTTGATAAAATAAAGCAGCCTTGATGAGCATATGAGACAAAATAATTGATACATTAAAAATTGTTTAAAAATAATTTATGTATATTTTTATCAGAATTATTTTAATGTGAAGTTCAAAAGAACAGCATTTATGACATAAAAGCCTTTTTTTTATTTATTTTTTTTACATTTTAAATGTTTACTGTCACTTTTAATCAATTTAATGCGTCATCATTACGGAGTAAATGTAATATTTAAAAAAATATATATATATCTTCCTGATCCCAAACTTTTCAACTGTAATGTACAAGCATTAGAATATTTAGTAGTGGAGAAGATTTCTCAGTTTAGTTTTTGGGTGACCGGTAACATGTCTTAATTTGGCATGTAATATGGAGCAAACAGAGTAATCTGCCGTTTTCTTTTCTCCTTAAAGGGCATATGAATCATCTCAAGGACAGGGTGTGGCATCTGTGTGTGAGAGTGTATGTGTGCATACAAGTTTAATAAAGACTCTTCCTGATTGTGCTAGTCTTTACTCAGAGCCCTCTTCAGGTAGCTGGAGGAAATGCTCCCCTTGCATACAAGTGTTATTGGCTGAGCGACGTGTCAGGCCAGATCCAGAGTGACTTGTTGTGTTTTCATTACAGAGCCCAAGAAGCGTCAGTGCAAAGTCCTGTTTGAATATGTGCCTCAGAATGAAGACGAGCTGGAACTGAAGATTGGAGATATCATTGACATCACTCAGGAGGTCAGTAGCTGCTGTCTTTTGTATTTAATGTAACTCGATGTTTTGAAATTGTGCTGAATATATTAGTTTTCTATTTATAGAAATCCACGCACAGCAAATGTTCTTTGATAGGCTTTTTGCATGCTGCAGTGTGAGATATGATGATAAAGTAGTTAGATGTTCCTTAAGTTTCATTTGTAATTTTAGTTGCCCGCTCAGATGTTTCTCATGAGCTAGTAATAAAAATGTAGTTTATTTATTTATTTATTTTACATACTCTCTCTCAAACATTCTTTGTGACTTCATCCATAATGGTTTGAAGATCAGTGGTTCTCCAACGGTGGTTTGTGGCCCAAAGTCTGTTTTGATAGGGTTGCAGACAAGAAGGAAATCAACTATATAAAATGCAAATTAAACCATTCAAGTAATCATATAATTGTGAATAGTTAGTAAATGAATAAAATAAATGGGCATATATAGGCTGAATGCTTCATATATCATGTGTTGTTTGTCAAAGACAGTGTTTCTGATCAAACTGTAATATTGTAGTGCAGATTATTCTAGCTTAGTAGATGCTAACCAGATAAATGGACATATACCAATATGGCCAACATGCTTGACATCTCCCTCATCTTAAAAAAAAAAAAATGAAATGAAAGACTACTTTAAGCCAGATTACATTTAATATGGCTCTTTTATGGCAATTATTTTTTTGTTTTCTTTTGTTTCTGCCTATCAAAATTCAAGCAACATTAAAAAAGTCTTTGCATTTTTTAGGACAGTTTTGCTTCGTGCTTTAAACTATTTTGCTATTGTGTTGGTTTGTAACTTGATGTCCAGTGTAAAATCTGCATCCTGAAGTGAAACCAGTTGAGACCCACTGTCTTTGAAAATGAGCGTTTGAATGGACAGTTCCTGTATTAGTGCTGACTGTGTTTTAGGTTGAGGAGGGCTGGTGGAGCGGAAGCATGAATGGGAAGTCAGGGCTCTTTCCTTCCAACTTCGTCAAAGAAATAGAATCAGCTGAAGAGACAGAGACCAGCGACATAACAGATGAGCCAGGTACTGCTCAGCTTATCTCAGAGAGGGCATGTCCTTACACGAAAACACTCAACAGACACCTTTGTTGGTTTTTTGTACGTTTAAGGGTGTGTGTGCGGTGTTTTGGAGGTGTTAGACCTAGTCACGGCATCTGCAGTTGACAACTTTTTGTTCATAATATTTATTTATTTATTTGAGGCATTAGGCCAACTGAAGCAGTCTTAAAAAGCAGACCAAGTGTACTCCACTGTTCAAAAGTTTGGGGTTAGTAAGATAAAAAAAAAAAAAAACGTTTATTCAGCAATCATACATTAACTTAATCAAAACTGACAGTAAAATATTAATAATTTTGTTTTCTTTATTAAATAAATGCTGTTCTTTTGAACTTTCTTTTCATCAAAGTATCCTGAAAAAAAATGTAGCACGGTTTCCGTGAAAATATTAAAGGTATAGTTCACCCAAAAATGAAAATTCTGTCATTAATAGGGATGTAACGATTCACTCAACTCACGATTCGATTCGATTCACGATTTTGATTTCATGATTCGATTCGAT
>NW_015545562.1:314879-315147 GCF_001515605.1 Sinocyclocheilus anshuiensis | reverse complement strand
TACACAAAATAATGATCTTTAAAAAAGCATCATATGACCCCTTTAATATGCATTATACAGAGGCAAGATGAAAAGAAAAAATACCATCTAAACTTTTCTAAAGACAGTAAGTTCCCCTCTGCAGTTGACAACTTTTTGTTCATAATATTTATTTATTTATTTGAGGCATTAAGCCAACTGAAGCAGTCTTAAAAAGCAGACCAAGTGTACTCCACTGTTCAAAAGTTTGGGGTTAGTAAGATAAAAAAAAAAAAAAAAAAAACTTTTT
>NW_015545562.1:309203-314472 GCF_001515605.1 Sinocyclocheilus anshuiensis | reverse complement strand
GATTCGATTCGATTCACGATTATTATAATTTTTTTTAACAAAATTAGATTTAAGACAAATTATAAATTAAATGTTTCCTTTTATTATTGCTTGGGCAAAATGCTCCACGTTTCTTTGTGAAATTTAAATATAACACTATAATAATATACTAATATAGCACTTGCATATTACTGCTCTTTTGTTGGTTTTGATTGCTTCTATTGTCCTCATTTGTAAATCGTTTTGGATAAAAGCGTTTGCTAAATAACAAAATTTAAATATAATGGAAATGTAAATAACGAAACTAAATAGAAATTTTAAAACAAGCCCCAAATCAAATAAATAAGTAACACAAATAAAATAAATATCTTCATATAAACAAAATAAGGCTTTGTCTGTGCTCTTTCCTTTTAAAATTAGAGGCAACCACTGCATTTTAATCATGATCCAAACAAAGATGCTGCATACATGCAACATGAGCAGTTTTTAATCTAAATTAGACTGTATAATTTCAAAATTTGAAGCAAAAACAGAATGGTCTGACTTTACTTTTGTTAAACTATACTAAATAAAACATCTGAACTAAACAGCAGACGAGCTGAATGAGACGCAGATTCACTCTCTGCCAGCAGGTGGCGCTTAAAGCGTTTCCTTGGTTTCCACTGTAAACAAAGCAGCGCTGCACTTATGAACTTTAATATGCATTCTACAGAGGCAAGATGAAAAGAAAAAATACCATCTAAACTTTTCTAAAGACAGTAAGTTCCCCTCAGACATACATTCATATAAACTCCTAAACCTAATTGAATCGTGATTTGTTTAGCATCTCAACCGATTTGAATTGTCACATATTTGAATCGATTTTCAACCGGCTCGCGGTTAATCGTTACATCCCTAGTAATTACTCACCCTCATATCATTCTAAACCCGTAAGACCTCTGCTCATCTTCGGAACACAAATTAAGATATTTTTGATGAATTCTAAGAGCTCTATATAATGCAACGTTGTTTTCGTTCAAATCAAAGTGTAAACAACATAGAAAACGTATCTGTGTGGTGCAGCTGACACAGAACAGCATACGCCGTTTGCGTTCAGTGGATATTCTCCAAAATGGCACCAGGGTGACGCAGAGGAGACGAATTGTTGAATAAAGTCGTTATTTTTGTTTTCTTTGCGTACAAAAAGTATTCTCATAGCTTCGTAAAATTACAGTTTGAACCCCTGATGTCACATGGATTATTTTACCGATCTCCTTGCCACGTTTCTGGACCTTGATCGTGGTAATTACATTGCTGTCTATGGGAGGGTCAGAGAGCTCTCAGAATTCATCAAAAATATCTTAATTTGTTTTCCGAAGATGAACAAATGTCTTACGGGTTTAGAACGACATGAGGGTGAGTAATTAATGACAGAATTTTCATTTTTGGGTGAACTATCCCTTTAAGCATCACAACTGTTTTCAACATTGATAATAATAAGAAATTATTCTTGAGCACCAAATCACCATACTTGACTGCTGAAAACTCAGTTTTGCCATCACAGGAATAAAAATATATTAAAAAACAGTTATTTTAAATTGTAATAATATTTCACAATATTACGGTTTTACTGCATTTTTGATCAAATGAAAGCAATCTTGATGGGAATAAGAGACTTTCAAAAACATTCTTGCCAACCCCAAACTTCTGAACGTATAAATTAAGTAATAATGGCCCATACTGAATAAATATTTGGTGTACATTTGAAGAAATAGTTCACCCAAAAAATGTAAGTTTGAAATGAAAAATTTCATTATTTACTTTCATGTTTCTCCAAATCCGTATGCATTTCTTTCTTCTGTGCAACCCGAAAAGGAGAAATTGTAAAGATATGTACAGGTTGTTTTTTTTTTCAGCACAAGGTTTTCCAATTTAAAGTGTAAAGAAGCATTATAGCAAAATTAAAATTGAATACTGTATTCCAAGTTTTCTGAATTCATAAAAGCTTAGTGTGAGCAACAGACTGAACAGTCTGATTGAACAAATTATTCAGATTAGTAAGATCAGGCTCATAAGAACGATTCATTCATGAATGGACATCGCTACCTCTGACATGAACTTTCATACAGGAGAGCTAGCGCAGATGTCAAGATTTTTAGTTCCAGCTTAAATTTTCATCTGTTCCTCACACAGATGTATTGTATGACTGTAGAAAACCTGGCATGCAGCGCACAACTTGCATGGATCACTTTTATGATAACTTTTATTGTGCTTTTGTGTTTGTGAATTCAAACTTCAAATTCAAATACATACGTGGTCAGAATTGTTGGTACCCTTGGTAAATATGATCAAAGAAGGCTGTGAAAATACATCTGCATTGTTAATCCTTTTGATCTTTTATTTTTTAAAAATCACAAAAATCTAACCTTTCATTGGAGAATAAGAATTTAAAATGGGGGGAAGTATCATTATGAAATAAATGTTTTTCTCTAGCACACATTGGACCCAATTACTGGTACCCCTAGAAATTCTTATGAGTAAAATATATCTGAAATATATTTTAAATAAAATTTATGTTCTTTTTAAATAAAAGATCAAAAGGATTAACAATGCAGATTTATTTTCATAGCCTTCTTTGATCATATTTACCAAGGGTACCAACAATTCTGACCATGTGTGTATCAGTTATTTTAACAATGTTTATACAGTCTACTTTGCACATGACACATGACTTTTTTTTTATCAAAATTTTGTAAAGCTTGTTGTGGTGGTACTCATACAGAAGTGTGTGTTCACAGATAACAGAGATGGAGCGTCTAGCCCCACATCCCCTCACCAAGGCAATGGAGTCATGGCCCAACCGAAGAAGATCAAGGGCATCGGCTTTGGTGACATATTCAGAGAGGGCTCTGTAAAACTCAGAGTCTCTCAAAGATTACCATCTGACAATGAGGAAAAGAAAGAAAAAGTAAGTGTAGTTCTGCACGTGACAATGTCTTATTTGCCTTCCTTAAAGTCTTTCCTTTTTTTGTAGGGTGCCACAAGTTTGTTAAAATTTCCAAAGGGCGCCGCGACTAAAAAAAGGTTGGGAAACACTGCTCTATACTGCAGGACTAGTACCAATCCCAGAAAATGCAGTATACACTTCACGGTAAACAGAAATCTTTCAGTATTGTAGATGTCACAATCAAAAATAATGTGTGGCTGTAGTTATATATGCAAGATATTCTGGTATTTATGAAGTAGGAACTACCACAAACCAATGTAGCACATAGTAGTGCCTTATTATATAAAATTATAAAATTATATCATTGCCTTGACATGTATGAAAATCAGTGCTGCCCATAGCCAAGAGCAATGGAGCGTTGAATGGTAATTACATGTCTAACTGCTCTACAAGTTTTGCCAGTGATTGCTTGATTGCTCAAGACTTTACCGTATAGGCAGACAGTCTCAAGATGAGACCTTCCTTTTTAGGAAATATGTCTTTCTATTTTTGGACTTCATTATTTAGGGTGGCTGTTTTTGAAGCATTCTGGTATGGACTGCTTCTCTTGTTATCGTTTTTTTCTCTGCACAGCTGGAAGGCATTGCACATTTTAGTTGCTAGACGTGTGCATTGTGTTAACGTTTCTAGAAGCTACAACTTTTTGTTTGCTCTTAGTTTTATAGGCAGCTGTTTGCAACTTCAGTTTCATTCTTAAAGACAGCTTCAAATCAAGATGAACCCTTTTACAACCATAATAAATTCCCCTGGTTGTGCGTGATTCATCAGTGCGCATTACTCTACTGAAAGAAATGTCTCATCAGAACATAATAGTTTGCTTTGAAATTTTTGGTGATGTAACCCATACTCCGTTGGTAAGGAATCTAAGGATATAATACTATATAAATCAATGATATTCGAACTGGGTTACAATTTGAGGCAACATTTTTCTTTTACACAATGAAACACTAAGAATTAAATTTTTCATCGTACATATGAAAAGTTTGTATATTTCTAGGTTGACTGTTGTCGTTAGCTTGCTCAATGGTTTTTCTGCTTTGCAATGATATTTAATGTGAAAAGAGCTATATACAATATATATATACATATATATATAAAATATCTCTCTAGTATTCTGATGTTGGTCAGAAAAAATGTTTTGTAGAAAAACAAAATACAAAGTATTTCCAGATAATGTTTATTAATATGTTCAATTATTTAGTAATATTTATTGCTTACTTTTGTGCATGCATTTTTGCTTTGTGTATACAACGTTTTCTTCATAATATCATGCTTTTTAAAAAAAATTCTGCACACACACACACACACACACACACACACACACACACGTGTAAATGAATGAATGAATAAATTTGTCTTTATATTTGGGGGTTCTTTTTCATTAAAACGTTTGGAAACCCCTAATATAGATATTATTAATAACAATAATTTCATAGCACATGATTAGTGGAGATGTAGCTTGGTTAAAATCATCCCCATCCTACATTTCTCCCTTAATTTTCTGTTTCACTTAGTAGTACACTACCATTCAAAAAATATGGGATCGTTAGCATTTTTAAATGTTTTAAAAGAACTCCCTTTCACTCACCTAGGCTGCATTGATTTGCTCAAAAATACAGTAAAAGCGGTAAAATTGTGAAATGTTATTGCAGTTTTTTTAAAATGTCATTTATTTCAGCAGCCAATACTACAGTCTTCAGTATCACATGATCCTTTAGAAAGCATTCTTATATGCTGATTTGGTGTTCAAGACGCATTCCTTTTTATGATCAATATTGAAAACAGTCAAAGGAGCAGCATCTATTTAAAATGGAAATCTTTTGTGATATTATAAATCTTTACTGTCAGTTTTGGTTATTTTAATGCATGCTTGTTGAATAAAAGATAAAAACTGATCCCAAACTTTTAAATGTTAGTGTACATCATGTTATAGTTGTTAAATTTGCCACAAATGACCTTCCATGTTATGCTTTAAGTCATTTAGCTCTGTTTACAATATTAATGCATTTAACCAATACTTCCTTTCTCCCTTTTTGTCACATTTTGCATCCCATTATGTCATTCAGTTCAGTTGAATCATCCACTACGTCTCTTATCAAGAGCTCAAAGTTCATTTATAACGTCATCATGTGATGTCAGATGATTTACTAAATAGTTATAGATTATTAGTCTGTTTTGGATAAAAAAAAAAAAAAAAGTCTAAATGACCCCAAACTTTTTAACCTGAAAAACAGTCTAAGAAAAAGTATGAATGTACAAAAAAAAAACACAAAGCCTACAGGAGACTCATTTTAAAAGTCCAAC
>NW_015545562.1:284439-306207 GCF_001515605.1 Sinocyclocheilus anshuiensis | reverse complement strand
AAATCCAAATTTATTTGAAAATATCTCTCTAGTATTCTGATGTTGGTCAGAAAAAATGTTTTGTAGAAAAACAAAATACAAAGTATTTCCAGATAATGTTTATTAATATGTTCAATTATTTAGTAATATTTATTGCTTACTTTTGTGCATGCATTTTTGCTTTGTGTATACAACGTTATCTTAATAATCTCATGCTTTTTAAAAAAAATTCTGCACACACACACACACACACACACACACACACACACACGTGTAAATGAATGAATGAATAAATTTGTCTTTATATTTGGGGGTTCTTTTTCATTAAAACGTTTGGAAACCCCTAATATAGATATTATTAATAACAATAATTTCATAGCACATGATTAGTGGAGATGTAGCTTGGTTAAAATCATCCCCATCCTACATTTCTCCCTTAATTTTCTGTTTCACTTAGTAGTACACTACCATTCAAAAAATATGGGATCGTTAGCATTTTTAAATGTTTTAAAAGAACTCCCTTTCACTCACCTAGGCTGCATTGATTTGCTCAAAAATACAGTAAAAGCGGTAAAATTGTGAAATGTTATTTTAAAATGTTTAAAATGTCATTTATTTCAGCAGCCAATACTACAGTCTTCAGTATCACATGATCCTTTACTTATATGCTTTATATGCTGATTTGGTGTTCAAGACGCATTCCTTTTTATGATCAATATTGAAAACAGTCAAAGGAGCAGCATCTATTTAAAATGGAAATCTTTTGTGATATTATAAATCTTTACTGTCAGTTTTGGTTATTTTAATGCATGCTTGTTGAATAAAAGATAAAAACTGATCCCAAACTTTTAAATGTTAGTGTACATCATGTTATAGTTGTTAAATTTGCCACAAATGACCTTCCATGTTATGCTTTAAGTCATTTAGCTCTGTTTACAATATTAATGCATTTAACCAATACTTCCTTTCTCCCTTTTTGTCACATTTTGCATCCCATTATGTCATTCAGTTCAGTTGAATCATCCACTACGTCTCTTATCAAGAGCTCAAAGTTCATTTATAAAAAAAAAAAAAAAGTCTAAATGCGGCATGCGCTCCCATTGAATCTGTGCATATGTAAGAGTGGTGATTGTTTGCCCAGCATTCCTTTCATCCAGGCATGGCTGACCTGTCTCAAAGTCTCTACCTTCCAGTGTGCAACTGCATGTGTTTGTGTGGCTGCCATGTCAGTAAATCCATTTGTGGTTCTTCTTCATTTTAGCCAATTCCATCATTACCATCAGCCACAAAACCCACCCCTTTGAGCACCCCTGAACCCCCTAAAGGAGAAAAAGAGGCAGAGAGCAAAGGAAAAGGTGAGTTCATGGGAAGGTTGACATAAAGCTGTATGTGATAACCAAAATAATGACGGGAGATTTATGGAAATGCACCAGACTGAACGGCTGATACTGACTGCCCTGATTATGACTGACTGACATTGTTTTTCTTCCTCTTGGTAATTAGCTAAACCCAAATTATAGAGTAGTATGTCTTTCTGTTAGTACTGAAAGTGTACTTGCACCTTGTGCTTTACTAGTTACACTCCACAACCTAAAGTTTTTAGTGGAAAGTCAGTAGTAGCTACATAAGACAAATCAAGGTGTAGCATACATATATCGTCTTTTTTTCTTGTCTCTCTACAGTAAAAGAATATTGCAAGGCCAAATTCCCCTTTGAAGCAACTAACCAAGATGAGCTGGATTTAAAGGAGGGTGACATCATCCACATACTGAGCAAGGTATGGAACAGGGTGAGCAAATGTCTTCCTAACCACAGAGATCTCCAAATAAACAACACATATTCAGGAAGCATCCACAATAGGAACATTAAGCATGAAAGCTATTATTTAATAAGTTACATTATGTAATGTATAGTTATAAAAAAGAAAATCTGCCAGATGACAAACATTGAACATCTGAAAACAAATAAAACATGTTTGTGTCTATTAAAATGTAGCAATGAATTTGTCCAAAGGTATTTTTAAAAATGATTAAATTACATAGGCCACGTTCACACAGCAGAAGAATACGGTTGTCAGTCCTCTATTTGAGTCCTTAATACGGTTACGTTCACACACAGTTTCGTTATTTACGGGTGTGACAACCGCATTCTGTAACCGAACACACACCTGTAAATTTTCAGGATTCACAACCGCATTCTCGGAACACACGCGCTGTGTGAACGGAACAGGACTGGACAACTAGCTGTCTGTCACGGGGACATTCTAAAACGCTTAACGTGAAAAATGCTTAACGTGGCTTAACGTACGTAAACAACAACCAGGGAAACCCAAATTTTTGTCAAACCTTACTTGTAATAAACACTAACTACTGTCAAAAGAACGAGCCCTTACTCCACAGATAAAGTGAATAATATCACGTTAAGCGTTCTCCCCCATAGAAGTCCATTATAAGGAAACAGCTTAACGTGGTTTAACGTACCTTAACAACGACCGGTGAAAACCAAACTTCTGTCAAATTTTACTTATAATAAACACTTGCTGCTGTCAAAAGAACGAGCTCTTATTCAGCGTATAAAGTGAATAATATCACCTTAAGCGTTCTCCCCCATTGGAGTCCATTATAAGGAAACTGCTTAACGTGGACACATCGACGAACTGAGAACATTGTAATTTTGTTCAGTTTAATTTTGTAATAAGCATGAAAGTAAAGACAGGTACAGGTTTCTCCTTTCTCAGCTCATTATCTCTAATGATCACGCCCTCGCGCAGAGCGCTATTCATATTGTAATGGGTTAAAGTGACACACGGCTCGAAAGCAGCGGAGCTTTTATTATGCCACAGTCGACCGCTTCCGCTCCTTCAGGTCGTGCGTATGTGGGGTAAAGCATCGCTGTTTTATCATAATAGATACATTTGAAAGTTGTTATAATGCTACTCTGTACGGTCGCCACCTGTGTAATAAAACACATAACATATTAAAGCGTCTTTGGTGTTTCCATGTTTTCTACAAAACAAAACCGGAAATCGAGGGTCTATGACGTCATTGGCAGGTGACGCAATGACCAGGGACGAGCCACTATTTAAAATTGCTATTTCTCTTGATTTAAACATTCTTCAAAACATTTGGGATAATGCAAGTACACAAGTCAGCAGAATATATAACACTGTTCTAGTGATTTTTGGATATTTTAATAAAAAAATCTTTCATATTGTGCCTTTAAGTAAAGATCATGTTCCATGAGAATGTCCTACTGTAAATATATCAAAATTTAATCTTTGATTAGGAATATGCATTGCTAAGAACTTCATTTGGACAACTTTAAAGGCGATTTTCTCAATATTTTGACTTTTTTTCCTTTTTTTCACCCTCAGATTCCAGATTTTCAAATTATTGTTTCTCAGCCAAATATTGCCCTATACTGCATACTGCAAATATTGCATACTGATTGTTGAATAAACAAGGAGTAAGACCTTTAGCCATCAGGGAGCAGTGTAAACTTTGGGATCTACATTAATAATAAGGCAGGAAGTGCTCCGTCTCTTACAAAAACCTGTGAACCAATCACTTTTACTCTCTTCATTTAGACTAGTTAGTCTATATCCTGCTCTGTAATTTAGTCTGGGGTGTGAAAACACTACCTGATAAAAACAAGCTTAGGCAGTTAGTCCACATTTCTGCAAATTATGCCAGAGAGGTAGAGTCATGGTTCATATTAGAATTACAGTGTAATCATGAAGAATATTAACATCTGATGCATGGATTAAATCACAGTTTAAAGGGAAAAATCACCCTAAAATGAAAATAGTCTTCATTTACAAAAACATGTATGACCTGTAATGCAATTGTTGCTAGTACAGAGCTCTCAGATGGGAATTCTGATGTGAAACTGTTTTGAAGTGTTCAGGGATAAAGGGAGTTTCTGTAGGTTTTTTTTTTGTTTGTTTTTGGAGTATTCTTCTGTGCATGTTTGATGCTATCTGCAGACACATTGGAAATGTATGATACTGTAACTGTTGCATCTCATTACCCATGGATTATGTTCTGTTAGCAACCTAAGGATGTGTTTACTTCATTTAAGACACGTGGACACTGTTTTCCCACCTGATGCTAATGTTTGGCAAAGGCCTTGAGCAGGAAGCGGATCAAAGTTGGAAATGTTTTATACTTGATCACCATCTAGTGGCAAGGGATATGTCTGCATTTCCTATTCATAGTAATGTGTATTTAAGCTTTTAAGGTGTAGATTTTATAAAATAAGCAATTTATGTTCAGAGTGATTGATGGTTTTGATGTTTTAGAACACAGGAGAGCCAGGCTGGTGGAGAGGAGAGATCAACGGCAAGGAGGGAGTTTTCCCAGACAACTTTGTAACTCTGCTTCCTGAGACAGACAAAGAGGTAAATTTACTTTCATTAATGCTGCTTTTGATGTCTACCTTGGGAGTCTTCTTTTTCTGAAATGGAAATTAAATTACCAGTGCAGACGGGGGAAAAAAAAAATCAGAAATATCTACTTTACTTTGGAACATTATTATTCTCAAAACTAATTCTCAGTTGCAAGTAAAAACTTCCTAAACAATAATCAAGTCAAGTCAAGTGAAGTCTGCTTTATTGTCAATTCTTCCACATGTACAGCACATACACACAGAGAATTGAAATTGCGTTACTCTCAGACCCTTGGTGCATACAGATAACACTAACAGTAGAACATAAATACAGATAGATACAGATTTAAATATAAAATACAACTATACAATTATACAAATAAGGTAAAATGTAAAAAAATATATAAAGCAGCACAAGGCACATGGCAGATAGAGTGCAAACCAGTGAAGTAAACAACAGTGCAGATATAATGATTGTAGTGCAAAAGAGCTTATTCAGACTGATTAAAGTGACAGTGTGTGTGTGTATTTGGCAGGGGGGAGTGGGAGAGTCCATCAGAGGGTCAGAGTTCAGTGACCCTCTGATGAAAAGATCTCTAATGAAAAGTTCTTATTTTTTCCCCTCTATACAGACACTCACATCCAAAGGCTCCGTTAAAGCGTCTCCTAAACAGGAACCAGAGGAGGTAGGCAAAGCTAATCCTTTCGTTAGAAAATTTGCAGTGCACTTCATATTTTATATATATAGACATATATGTGTGTATATGTATATATATATATATATATATATATATATATGTATATACAGTATATATATATATGTATATATATATATATATATAACTATTTTTGAATTCTTTCCATGTTTTAATTATTTTGAGAATTTTAAGACAAATGCTTTTATAGATAAATGCATACATTACAACATATACACTAGCATTGAAAAGTTGGGCACACCTTCTCATTGTTTGTGTTTACTCTAATAAAGTCATCAAAAGCTAGATCAAAAGATTTTAAGATCATGAGAAACAAATTGTCAATTGTGTCTCAGTATATATTGAGTGTCATCAAAAATAGTTTTTTTTTTTTCAGCTCTGATATTTTTTTAGCTCTGTCTCCCAGCCCTGCTTCTCAATGAAAGCTCTTTACTAAACATTTTAATCAAAGACTTTAAGGACCAAAATCAACAACACTCCAGACAATATCAGGTTACCGTTTATTTATTTTATTTAATTTTTGGTTCATTGTTGGGAATTTGAGCTTGAAAGAAGCGTTTAAATCAATAATAGCCACTTACTATCACCATATGTTTTACAAACATGGCTTCATTCTAGCTTTGGGGTCTTCAGGTTTACCCTGAGGGTGCATGTTTAATCACATTTTGGCAAACTCTGGAACAACAGGCCGTTTTTATTGTGAGAAGCAGATTATTTGTTCAAAGCACCAGCTACCATGTCTAGAGAACAAACAGAGGGCTTGTTCAGGCAAAAGTTATGCTCTGCCACCTCTATTTTCCAGGAAAATTCTGTGAAGCCTCATACCCCTGCACTGAATCAGTTCATGGGTTGATATGCTTTGGGCACAAGTGTTTTTTCTTTCTTTTTTTTTTCTTTAATCTGTTAATTTTCAACTTCATTGGTGAATTGGTCTTTGTGCTGCTGCAGTGAGAATGTGATGAGCTGAAGCTCATGTGATGGGTTTTGGAGGTCAGCGAGCAGTTCATGAAAATGTGAAAGTGTTAATTCCTCCAACCGACTCCAAGGAGCCCATGATCAATCCTTTATCCTATAAGCATCCTGTCTGATGATGAGGCATTGATCTCTGTATGTGAAGGGAAGGAGGGCATTTACAGGAAGGCATTATTATTATTAATGCATTTATATTGTGATCGAAATAATATATAAATGATCAAATAGCACAAACACGTCAGCCTCAGTGTTAAGCTGGAAGTTTATTTTTTAATCATTGTAAAACTTGTTTTTTCTTCCTTTTTTTTTTACATTTTAAATTTGAACAAAAAGATCCAGTCTGCTGTTGACTGACTGTTTTTCACTGTGTGCCATGAGTGATTGAATATTAACCCATTAGCCCTTGATTTCCAGGTGTGTCTCTGATGTTGAAGGAGAGGAAATTGTTTTGCCTCTCTGTGGCCCCAAACACAATTCTTCATAGATAGGGTTGGTTACAGACTGTCTCGGTCTAATTTCTTCTAAATTGTGAACTGCGGTTATTTGAGCTGTCTGCAACAGTAATTTAACCAAATGTATGTTTATTACTGTAAGATCTCACTTCACATATATAAATGTGTGTGCGTATGTGTGTATACAGTTGTGCTCATAAGTTTACATTACATATATTGCAGAATGTGCAAAATGTTAATAATTGAAACAAAATAAGAGGGACCATGAAAACGGCATGTTATTTTTTATTTAGCACTGTCCTGAATAAGCCATTTCACATAACAGATGTTTACATATACTCCACAAGACAAAATAATAACTTAATTTATAAAAATTACCCCATTCAGAAGTTCACATACCCTTGAATCTTAATACTGTGTGTAATTTCCTGGATGATCCACAACTGTTTTTATATTTTGTGATAGTTGTTCATGAGTCCCTTGTTTGTCCTGGGCAGTTCAACTGCCTGCTGTTCTTCAGAAAAATCCTCCAGCTCCTGCACATTCCTTGGTTTTCCAGCATCTTCTGCATATTTGAACCCTTTCCAAAAGTCACTGTATGATTTTGAGATCTATATTTTCACACTGAGAACAAATACACAACTATTAAAAAAGGTGAAAACATTTACTGATGCTCAAGAAGGCCACACAATTTATTAAAAGCCGGATGATGATGTGTAAATTCTTCCCATTTTGTTTAACGATCATATTTTTTCATTTAGTACTGGACACCAGAGTCGCAGCACAAGGCAGGTCATGTAATGAAAGGGCAAGCTGGTTTGGTGGATACGGCGTGACATCGGCGGGAGGCGTCAGCCGCGAGGATCTGAAGAAGAATCCTCTGATTTAGACTCGCAGGGATTCTCCCACACTTCAGTCCACAGTGGCCTGCCATTACTAATGCAGCTCTTCAAACTACCTTTGCCCATCTGGCAATGTTCCTTTTGTCTGCACCACAACACACACAGACGCAGTTTTTCTGACATGGAATTTCATGTCGTTTTATTCATCTAAAAGTATTTGAAAACAAAACTAAACAAAGAAAAATTCAATTGTTAAAGGAATTTGTTAATATATAATATTTATATAAAATTATATTAATATAAATATATACGTGTAAATACATGTACATTTTTTCGAAATATATATTGTATGTGTGTGTATTTGATGATTTCATTTATTAAGTGAAAAAAGCTGTCCAAACCTGCCTGGCACTATGTGAAATAGTAATTGCCCCCTAAATCTGATAACTGGTTGTGCCACGCTTTGCAGCAACAACTGCAATCAAACGTTTGCGATAACTGGCAATGAGTCTTTCACATCACTGTGGAGGAACTTTGGCCCACTCTTCTTTGCAGTATTGTTTTAATTCAGCAACATTGGAGGGTTTTCGAGCATGAAAGGTCATGCCACAGCATCTCAATCGTATTTAAGTCCGGACTTTGATTTGGCCACTCCAAAATCTTGAGCCATTCAGAGGTGGACTTGCTGGTGTGTTTTGGATCATTGTCCTGCTGCATAACCCAAGTGCGCTTGAGCTCGAGGTCACAAACTGACGGCCGGACATTCTCCTTCAGGATTTTCTGATAGAGTGAAGAATTCATGATTCCATCAATGGCAAGTCGTCCAGGTCCTGAAGCTGCAAAGCAGCCCCAGACCATCACACTACCACCACCATGTTTGACTGTTGGTATGATGTTCTTTTTATGAAATGCTGTTTCTCATCTGTTCTTGAATTTCTTTAGATCGCGGCATGATGTGTTGCTCTTTAAGCATGCTTCACTTTGTCAGACAGGTTCTATTTAAGTGATTTCTTGATTCAACAGGTCTGGAAATAATCAGGCTTGGGTTTGGCTAGTGAAATTTAACTCCGCTTTCTAAAATAATGTGGTCAATCACAGTTCTTTAATGATTTAACAGGAGGGGGCAATTCATTTTTCACATCGGGGCAGGTAGGTTTGGACAGTTTTTTTCCCTTAATAAATGAAATCATCATTTAAAAACTGCATTTTGTATTTACTTGCATTATCTTTGTGTAATATTAAAATTAGTTTGATGATCTGAATCTTTTAACTGTGAAAGGAGCAGGACTTAACAGTTAAATGTATAATAATTGGAACGCCACTTCTTGCCCTGCAGCAACAACTATACTAGAAATATATACTTTTACTTATACTAAAAAGAAAATAAGCCACAATGTTCAAACTCTTTCTATATGCTTATAAAACAGATATCCATTAAGATTGTCTTCTCCCCATGATGATATTCATAAACCTACTCACACTTAAGTCTAGGACATAGTGGCATAAGCATCTGTTTGTTAGAACACTAGAAAGGAAAATCTGAACTTGTGAGCTCAAACATTTAATTTAATGTCAACATGAAATCAAATTCAGTTATGTTTACTTACTTGATACGTGTTCTTGGTCTTATTGTGAACAAATCTTCAGTACATGTTGTGCTCCCCCCCCAAAACCCATTTTGGCTGGATATTTTTGGAAAATGGGCAATTCAGTGAATGCTGGAATTATGTACATAAAAGACTCAAACTTTACATGAAAGAAGTCATGCATGTACATAAATGATGCATATCTATGTCAGTTGCAAATGTTGATCTAGGCCTATATTATTGTTTGAACTCTCTCTCCTGCTGTGATTATATGTGAGATGATTTGTTCTGGTAATCAGTGCAGCGATTCATTTATATGTTGCAAGAGTTCTCAAATCTTCCAGAGCCATCAAAGGGGAGGCTGGGGGATTTCCAACCTCAGCAGTTTCATCTGTTTTAGTTCCGAATAATTTTAATTTGTTGAGCTCTTTAGAAGCTTGTATTAGTTGTTATTCAGCCTCAAGGGATTATGGGAGCCTGACCTGTGAGGTGAAGATCCCCTCCCCCCTTTTGTTCTAATTTAATGCTTTTTCTTTTTTTTCTTTTTTTTTGGCATTTGCAGTTTATTATCAGAATAACAATCTGAAAAAGTTTTAATGAAAAAAGATACATGAAATGTGTAATGGATTATGGAAAAATAAAAGATGTTGGGTTCTATGTATCGGTTGTTGATTTCGATTGAATTATTTAAAATAAGGTCTATTAAAGTTTATATAATCCTTTTAGAAAATGTTCTATTAAGAAATGGGGTGAAATTTCATTTCGTGCTGACAGTAGCGTACAAGTTTGCGTAAAGCCTGACGATTGTGTTCTTCAGCAAGATTTGAGAATGATCCGACACAAATTTGCTTACTTAACCTAGAAATAATGCAGTACATTGTTCAATTGATTTTATTTTATGTCAATATATAATTTTCCCCCAATTTTAACAGACCTAAAATATTTATTTCTAGGTTTAAATTTTATTTTAAATGGCAGGTTTATTTATTTATTATTGTTTTTTCTCCACAGAAGCCAAAGAAGCCCCCACCACCATCCAAAACCCCAGGTATAATATCTTTAACATACCATTTCACATCTCACTGATTGCACAAATTTGATTACATTACTCTTCTCTTTCATTTTAAGCTGCTATGAGGCCGCTAAGGAATAAAAGTGTCATCATACGCATTCTGGCTGCTGAGGTTATGCTCAATGACTCTCTCGCAATCATATGTAATAAGAGTCCTGTGATCAATTTAAGGCGGTTGTTTATCGGAAAATGAAAATGATCATCATAAGCTCTCATTCAGGTTGTTTCAAACCTGTATTAGTTTCTTTCTTCCGTTGAGCAAAGAAGAAATCATTTTGAAGAATGTGAATAACCAAACAATGTCTGGTCTCCATTGACCAGACATTGACAATACTATGGAAGTCAGTGGGGACCAGCAACTGTTTGGTTGGCTATTTGGTTAGATGACAGAATTTACATATTTGGGTGAAATATCCCTTTAAAGCTCATTGTCATCAAATATCTTTCCCTTGCCTGCCAGCAAAAAGCTATTATTATTAGCCACAGGCAGCTGACATGATTTGATGGCGCTTAATAGTGATACTTGAAGGGAACATATGTCTGCATCAGTATGTGAGTGAATAATTGCTGGTGCCATTGATTTGAGCTGCTTCCCCTGTGGTTTTCAGAGAAGCTTGCTGGTGTATGCTGAGAAGATGCCAGCTAGGTGATGCCAGCTAAACTGGCATATTCAATTATTGCACTGAACACAGAGCCCATGTCTGCCACACATCAGTGGTGGCATATTGAAGAATTTGGACACTTCTTTCATAGTTCTTGATCTATTTTTAGCTTAAACTGCAGCAATGATAATTTTTTATTCATTCATTTAGAATAATTATTTTGTTTTATTATATTTTTACTGAAAAAAAATGATGTTCTGTGCAGCATGTTATATATTCATTTATTTTCATTTTGTTTTAAAAAAGTTGCTTTATTTAATTGTTTGTTTGTTTGAATAATTGTTTAATATAATTTAATATTTTATTTTATTTGACAAAACATTTAATATAATACAGCTGTAATATAACTCCATGGCAGCTATAAATTCATAAACACACTGGCTGGAAAATAGCATTATAATTTTATTTTGGTTAATTTGCTAACCAGCTATGTAACATTGCTTTTTTTTTATTTCGGCATATTTACATTCAATAAATTGCTGAAGATATCAATGAAATTTTAAGGTTAGTAAGATATCCAAACATATATGATCAAATAATGTAAGGGGATATTAATAGATGCAGATGTAAAGTCTGATAATGCAGCTGAAGTTGTCAGTCCCTCACAGCTTTTGTCTGCAAAACATGCAAAAAAAAAAAAGGCGGATGTTGTTATACATCAAAGGGCACCGCATCATCCCAATTGCTTTATAGAAAGCTTGCATAGAGGGTTGCAAAGATTTGGTCTGTCTCTCCAACCCACACAGGAAATGCAAGTCATTGACTGTATGTTTCCTATTCTCTTTAAACGTCTGTCTCAGGAGTCACATTGTTCTTTTATCTACCGTGTCTAGAGCTGCTCTATCTTCAGTGTAGTATCTAAAAAAACATATTAACTGAGTCAATATGCTTCGGTTCTCAGTCCTGAAACCAGAGGCCCCCAGTGCGGACAAGAAGCAACCGCAGCCACGGCCTGAAGATAAAGGTAAGAGAGGGCCCGCTGCCTGGTTCCTGTTATACCACAAATTCTTCTTGCCAACTGTGGTGTCAGGAAGAATGAATGTCATGAATGAAAAAGCAGAAATTGATGTGTACAAGTGTAGTTCTTCATTGGATAATATGAAATAAATAGTATCTGTTAACAACCTATTAATAGTTAAGGATGGAGTCCACTTTTAACATACCCCTAAAAAATCCTCATGGTGTTAATTTAATTGATTGTGGATTTATTTTTATTCATTCATTAGTTTTCAAAGCACTTTTTAAGAGCCTTTATAAGAGAGAATCTTTCTTGCTTATTTATACATGCTTTCAATCAGGAACTGTTGCAATGCTGTCATTTCACTTTTATACCCAATCTTCACTACAGACAGGCACTGCGTCACAATGCAACTAGATTGCAAATAGCCATAAGCTTTGTGCACAGCAACAGCCTGACTTCATAACCCTCACAATGTAGACAGCTTTGTTGATTTTTCTAATTGATTTTTTAAGTAGATTATAGATTAACTAATTGGATTATTTAAAAAAGAATGTGTTTCTGTTAGTTTTTTATTGTTATCATTTTAAACACTACTGTTCAAAAGTTTGGGTTAGTATTTGATTTTTTAAAAAATGAATAATTTATTTGATATTTATTTTTTTATTGTTATTTAATAAATAATTTTATTCAGCAAGGATGTATTAAATTGATCTTAAGTGACAATAAAGACATTATTCATGTTCCAGAAAGTACTATTTCAAAGAAAAGCTGATTCATTTGAACTTTCTATTCATACAAAAACAAAAAACTACTTACAAAATGTATCATAGCTTACACAAAAACATACAGCAGCACAATGGTTTATAAAAATGTTTATTAAGCATCAAATTGACTTATTACAATTATTTCTGAAGGATGATGTAACGCTAAAGACTGGAGTAATGACTGATGGAAATTCAGTTTTACCATCACAGGAATAAATATTTAACACAGGAATAAAAATCATTAAAATAGAAATCAGTTTAATTGTAATAATATTTCACAATATTACGGTGTTCACTGTATTTTTGATTAAATATATGCAATCTTGGTGAGCAAAAGAGACTTCTTTTAAAAATATTAAAAATCTTACCAACCCTAAACTTTTGAACGGCAGTGTAATAATGTCACTGAGTGTTGTAATAACAGTTGTACACATAAATTGCGATATAAAGTTTACTTCAGCTGGTATTGACCGTGTTAAATGGCACTTGATCTGCATAGTCTGGGCCCTGTTGTCAATTTTCAAGATTAATATTTTCGCATTGTTTTCTTCATATATAAACAAAATGGACATTATTCCTGAAATATACCCAGATACTGAAAGTGAATATTATAAAATCCAGAGCTTATGAAATGGGATCAAATTGAAGCAGGAAATCTGTATTGATACCCATCCCTATTTATGAAGTTGTTAATATAGCTCAAGTCAGGGTGGGGGCTATTAAGGTCATCTGATGTGTGTACTCTTAATACTATTGTTTATAATGTACTTTATATAATGTTGTAGCTACTTTGTAGGAAAAATGTCATGCACTCTGACCAACTGCCTGTCTGAGTATCTGCTATTGTGTATGCATCAAAGACTTCCTGCCAATTATTTTCGCATATAGATGTCACTCTACTGGAACATATATCTGATAATCTTTGCGATGTCTGAAAGCAGGACTTTGTGTTTATCAGATAGAAGTCTCTCTTATTTAGAGCAAGTGTCACAAATTGAACACAGGACTTGTGATGGGAATGTCAGAAAGAGTGATTTATGTGACAAAAAAAAAAAACAGAAGCAGATCGATGTGGTGCAAACATCCTGCCGAAATCTCTCCCGACCTACTTTGAGTCACGTCATTGTGAACACTTGTGAAAGTTTCTGATGTCATTTGGACCAATTGCATTGGCTTCCATTCTCATGACTTTCAACTGATTTCTGAGATTGTGGGCTATCAATCAATAGATACTGGGATCAATCAATAGAGATAATTGTCAAATAATTGATGGTCGTATGAATTTCCATAATCAGGAATGAAGGAACTAATACTATTTATGTAACCTTATTACAATATCCTACATCTAGACAATTAACTCCCAGAACCTTGTAAGAGACAATTGTTTTGCATAATCTTGTGTCTTGCTATGTCTGGGTAGATGTTTATTATCTCAAATCATATATATATTTGTCCTTTGTTTCTCTGAAGTTGTCAAGCCCTTGCCAGAGAAACCCACCAAACCTGCTGGCCCCATCGTGCCCCCGAAAAAACCTGTGCCTCCAAACAAGGGACTGCTGCGTCCTTCCATCCACACAAAACGACCTGACTTGCCTCTCACTCCATCACCAGCCGCCAAGCAAGTGTTGGTGTCATAAGCTTTATCGTAATACATTTGTAGGTTTTAGAAGCATAGTAAATTTGTAGCACAGTTAAAATATTTGGTGTTTATTTAATATTACTCATTTTTAATACAATATTTGATTAAATTGAAATATTTCATTTAAAACCATATATGTGGATATTGTTAAATAATGAAATCAGATATAGTATATTTATGTGTACTGAATGTGTATTTTAAATGTATACATACATTTATATGTAACAATCAATGTTTCCCAGTATTGTATTGCTGTTTTTGCCATATTGGATAAAATATGGCAATGCTACACTGAGCTTGTTGCAATGCATTATGAGATACATACGATACTTTTTTTTTTTTCTGCAAAAGACACGGTATATGTGTTACCTTACATCTTTAATCAAAAATAGCTTTCTTATTAGTATTCTTTTTACTGTCTGGAACAGCCTTTGTTTGCATTTAGAGTGTGACAGTGGGCATTGCAGGCCAATTGTTCTAACTTTTCCTCATAAATCCCACAGGCAAAATGGAGAAGTTCCTATTATACGAACAAAACCAGAGAGCGAACCTGTACCCATTAAGCCAAAAACCGTTGTGGACAGCAGTGAGAAGAATTCAGATATAGGTAAGTTGTTCTGATTTTGGTTTGTATTGACCATCATGTGGCAACAAAACCATAAAAAAGTTCAGGACTGTTTAGCAGGAAACAAATAGACCCTGATCACACTACTTACACATGCAACAACAAAACATGTTAGCAATTATATTAATATTTTAACTCTTTTGAGAGTTGAGAACCACCGGCACAGAGGCTATAATGTTAGTGTTTGGAATGGTTTTGGTTCTTGTATGCCCAGTTTTTCACAACTGAGTATGGTTTTTGCTGTGGTTTGGGTGTAGCAGAGCTCTGTTTGTGGATTAGCACGATGGATCCCTTGCTGGGAGCAGGATTACTCTTCCTGCACAGAGGGTGGCGGTCCAGATCTGTAGAGCTGGTTAAAATTACCTGTGAAAGATAAAGGAAGCAAGTAGTTGCCTTGGGTGCCATCTTTACATTGTTGTTGTTTTGGGAATTTTTTTAAAAGTCAGTTTTTTAAAAGTCATTGGCAAGTTATATCCAAAGGTTTCTTTTTATTAAAACCTCAATCTGAATCGGTCCCTTAGTAATTATCTGAGATCTCAAAAAAATATTTTGACTGTTAAAAGATGTCAGGTTTTTTTCTTATACATATTTTAGACATTTGATGCAAAATTTAAATCACTGCAATGTAGTTAAAATTGGCTGATAAATTGGTGCAACTAATCTATCAGCTCAAGTTTGTTCTGATAACAAGTTTCACTTAGGTCTGAGTGTTTGTGTTAAATTAGTTCTTATGCATTACTTGTTAATACTGTGACAGATAAAAGCATGTTTACATGTTAAAAACATGCACTGACAAGCACACTGGAGGATGTTCACTTTGGATGCACCATATTTTGCTTAGAAAAAATCTAACTGATGAAAAGAAAAAACAGAAAACAAGAATTCTTAAAAAAAACAAAAAGTATGCTGTTTGAGTAGATTCTCTGTTTGTGTACACAAACACCAGGATGTTGCTTCAGTCTCAAAGGTTAACAAAATGGCACCAAAGCTGCTATAATCACATCGTCTCGAAAGGTCATGAGCATGTCACTGCAGCAGGCGTCTGGATTCCTTTTAGACACTATCAGAAGGAGAAAAACATCAAGTTCAGTTTTGCCACTTCAGGATACGGGAAAGCATGAGACATTTTACACTTCATGGAAATCTTTTGTATGTAGTCACTGCTTTTTATAGTATTTACAAGGGCATGTGGTTCTTGTTTTTTGTGTGTGTCCAATCTCTAAGATATCATTCAAAGGGTGACTAATGGGTTAAAATTGTTAGGTAGGTAATGGTGGGCATATTAAAGTCTGTCAGGTGGATTTTTAGTGCCAGTTCTTAAGATATCAAACTGACAACCATACCAGGATGATTGATTGGAAATTTTTCAAACTTTGGCACAATCTTTGTATAACCATCATCATTCAGTAATGAATTGTAATTTCCTGCACTGTTGGGTTTTGATCTAGACAAACTTGCTTTATTACCACATATGACTTTTAAATTGGCTTATGTAACTCCAAATAAATTTTTTGGCTCATATACAACTTCTAAATTATAATTCAGCTGAGATAGGTCCTGTTTGACTGTGTGACTGAAGGCTGTTCTTATGATTGAGTCTTCTTTGTGTCTTATTCCTGTAGTTAATCTCATGAGTTTTGACGATGTCTCCTCTGCCTCGGAGAAGTTAACCCACCCTACCGCACAGCGACCAAAGATGCCTGGCAAAAGACTGCCTGGACACAGAGGCCACTCCGTGAGTATAAAACGCACTTATGCTTAGTTGCCTTGGGCTCTGATCTCTCAGTTTAATGCTAAAAGACTAATGAAAATATCTGAGGTAATAACATAAAAACATTTTTTTGTTAGCAAATTTGAATTAAAATAACATTTTATCAAAACATTAATTTTGCACATTCATTAAGTGCCATCTTTCCACTTGGAGATATTGCACCAATATTCATTAATATTAAAAAACAAAAAACAAAAAAACGAATTAAATAATTTCACCTAGAAGAAAAGACATAAAATTTCATAAAGATTATAGTATATTAATAATAAAACATTAGGTGACATTCTCTATATCAGCCAATCAGCTTAATAATTGTTTTATAATTTTCAATAAAGAAATGTTCAAGTTTTTGCTTCACAGAATTGTTGTGTTATTTTTATGTGTTAGTATTTTTTGAGTTTACATACTGTCATGTGTGAAATCACAGATGTTCCTATAATCATAGCCCTGCAGGATAAGCAAACCAGGATCTGCTAAATCTATTTGTGCCAAGCACTAACATTTATTTTTAATAGATATTTTTGTAATAAATCTATTACATGTATTTTGATTGAGACAGAAAATAATTTTCTTATGTGTAGGGGGGCATAATAAGGCTATCAGGTAGTGTTTTTGTCTGGATCAAAAAAGGCCTTACCAGTGACACCCCAGATGGGATGTGTGTCAAGTATAGTGCTAATTGCGCTTTTCTCTTCCCATGTTTTTGAATAACATGCTCTGTAACGTCTTGCAGCCGAGCAAGGAGACTGGCGAGAAAGCTGAGAAAATCGAGAAAGTGGATGACGTTGCACCTTCCACACAAAATTCGTTTAAGGTACCTCAAATATATAGCACACAATTCACATTCAAAAAAGAAGATACTGTGATTTATATACAAGTTTATTAAAAAAAGGGCAAAGAAATGATGACTTAAATGACTTTTAATGATGAATAAAAAAATTTGGGTGAACTATCCCTTAATGCAAGAATCTTGAGGGCTTTCTGCAATATCTAATTAGAGTAATTAAATAGCTAACCGAAAGAATATGTAAAAGGTTTAATTCCCCAAGATGCCCGTCTGATTAACTGTGACAGCTTGAAAATACATCCCATGAAATTATATTCTCAAGGGTTTGTGAGATAAAGCATCTCTGATATAATCAGCATCTCTGATATGATCTCGACTGACTGTCTGGCTCTTCTTTTTAAATGAGACTTCAGTCCTGAGGACTTATTTTATTATGTAGTGTTCTTTAGGTTAAGCTTATGTGAAATGGACTGAAAACACACTGTCTGGTTTCACACAGATGGTACTCACATTTGGACTAGCACAAGGTCACTCTTTTAAGAAATAAAGAGAAGAAAGCATACTATAATAAGTGAACCACTCTGTGGACAAATGAACTCAGACCACCTCCTGAGTTTGTGTGACCTTTTTACCAGTGGTTTATTAATATTTCACATTTTTAGCCTGAGAAATATTTGATTACTAAGCAGACGTTTTCAGCAATTAGGAACATGACCTCAGTGTCTCAGCTGGAAACGCTTTAGAGATTGGTTCAAGGTCATCCTTGTAAACCAGACTATCAGGGAACTAGTTCGGAAATACCTAAGTTTATAAAAGATAAGAGTATTTCCATAACCTAACAGTTGTATTGTTTGCTAAAGACATGGCATTGAGTATTTTTCATACTAATTGATATGCTGGATTTTGCTTTTCTTGCAGATGTCTGTCTCATCACCCTTACCATCTATGGTGCCTAAAACCATTTCAGCAACCCATATCACCCCTGAGCTCAAACCAAAACTTGACAAGGAAGAGGAGAAAGGATCTGAACTTGAGGAACTGAAGGCTCATATGAAGGAGCTAGTACTGTCTATAGAGTTACTGAAGACACAACAGTCGTAAGTGATCGTTTTGTTTCATGCTACTTGGTTTTTGGTATTCTGTACTGGTCGAGTTATGTCTATAAAATATAATGCACAAAAGATGTTTCCACATTTGAAATTTCATTTCATTGTAGATAAAGTATTTAGAAATCACTTGTGACATAAAGGTTGATTTCCATAATTCTGTAACTTCTTTCATAACTTTGTAGGAGAGAGCTCAATGAACTCCGAAAAGAGCTGGATGATGAACGACTCAAACGGGTGGCCCTGCAGGTAAATCGATCTTTAAATCAGAATTCGTCTTTACGGCATGTCAGAGTCTGTTAGTTTGATGTAAACGGATGTCTAGAGTGCTGTTTCTGAGGACAGTGAAATGCAGGCAGGATACCTTGGGTTTGCTTCCACACTCAGCAGGGTGAACGCAAGGGGTCTGACTCGGCTCCGAGTCTCCTGCTGCGTGTTTCTCACACTCACTGAACATAAAAACTAACAGTACTTTACCTAAAGTCCACACCTGCTAGCAACTAAGATATATGGCGTCACACAAGGCCAAGGCATCAGTTGTGGTGATTGAGGTGATCTGAAATGTTTTTGGATATAATGCTTTTAACATATATTTATATACCTAAAATGAAATTAAAAAATGTTGACTTTAATTAGTGGCATTTTCTAAACCGCCTAACCCACACAGTTTGTGTACTATTTACTTTTTTTTTTTTTTTTTAAGCAAGACACATTTTTTTTTCAAAATTGAATTTCAGTTAAATTTTAATCATCCAAAAACACAGGCGAGTATTTTGTTTATTTTTTTAAATTTTGGAAAATGTAAAAATGTAGTTCTTCAAAATTGAGGTGTTTGCCATTTGTTGAGTTTTTTTAGTTAAAGGGTTAGTTCACCCTAAAATTAGCCCATGATTTACTCACCCTCAAGGCATCCTAGGTTTATATGACTTTCTTCTTTCAGATGAATCCAATTGGAGTTATAATAAAAAATGTCCTGACTCTTCCAAGCGTTATAATAGTGGTGGGTTTTATTGTTCAACAGTCCAAAAGAAGTCCAATAAAGTGCATCTATCCATAGTAAAAAAGTGCCTCACACGGCTCTGGAGGATGAATAAAGGCCTCCTATAGCGAATCCATGCATTTGTCTAAGAAAAATATCCATATTTAAAATGTTATAAACTGTTTTCTCTAGCTTCTGCTAACTGTCGTACGCACGTTCACGAGAGAGTGCCTTTCCAGTGGATGATGTAGGGCGTCGGTGTAGTGCAGGGGTTCTCAAACTTTTTTACTGCGGGGCCCCCCTCCTTCTCTAGTCAATTTTGCAAGGCTCCCCTATGCCTGACATTTCCTCCTATACTGTACTTCCGCAGCAAAGAGAAAAGTGTTTATTTTTAAACCTTTTTTATTAACCAAAACATTTGTTTTGCCTAATTATTCTTCTACTGCATGTTATTAAAAAAAATCTCAAAATTCAAACACACTTTAAATCAAAGCTATACTTTATAACTTAAAAGAAAACCCTCTGCTCAATTCTAACTTTTTAAAATAATATATATATATACAGATTTAAAGCTCCTGAATTCTTTACTTCAGACATTCTTTACAACTTCAGAGTACTTTTTCTTAAATAAGTGACCCTGCCATACCAAACAGGACAACAGGGAGATGCCAAAAGACCACTCACTAAACATGTCCCTTTGAACTGGACTGACTGAATATCTACTGTTTGTATCCATTAAAAAAATAACCATACAAATGAAAAATACAGCAAATACATTCTAAATCTGTTGAAACGCATCTGAAGGCGGTTCGACGAAGACGGGATCAGTAAACAGTTCCTCCATCAGAGCGTGTCGGATGCTCATATGTGCATAAAAACCATTCAGCCTCACAAGATCCTCCTCTATGGGTGAGCATCCATTATAAAACACTCACAGGACATTAATTTGGACAACTATGCAAATATATTGAAATTTCACGCAAAAATACAATAGGGATCAGAGCCCCGAGAGCGCGCATAGTGTGTGAATCAATAGCGAACTTATGTGTGCCTAATGTAGCCTACGACTTTGATATTTGACTTTGAGGAGTGTCATACATTAGGCACGCGCAAGTTCGTTATTATTACTCTAATCATCTTTACCTTTACATTAGCGCAACGGTTTGCTTCATGCAGCCGAGAGATGTAGTTTACGTGCAGCGGTTGGAAGTTTTGAGCCACCGTTCAGTCTGTATTTAACAGTGCAATGAGGCTTGTTGCGCCGAGTCCGAAGCAATCAATCACAGAACACGAGAGGCCTTGCTTTGATAATTTTAATTTAACACATTAATAATGAAATTAAACAATTATAGGATAATATTTAAATTAATTTTAAGCTATCTCGCGGCTCCCCTGGAGGATCACTGAGGCCCCCTAATGAGCCGTGACTCCCTGGTTGAGAACCCCCGGCGTAGTGCATGCGGCTTTGATTAGTAACGAACGCGGAAGCGCAGAGGAGAGAGCAAAACAAAACACTGGTCACGAATTACAAAACGAGGATTTCAAAAAATGTCGGAGGATTTCAACATAAGCCAAGAGGAGACTGGCTTTCCTTTACTAAAGAAAGGAAACTTTGCTTCCTTTGCTCCTGTAAACAAACGTTGGTTCTCGCGAGACTAGCATATTCTTACTGGCGCTTAGGCTACGCCGACGTCCTATGTCATCCGGCTTGCGCGTACCACAGTTAGCGCAAGTTAGAGAAAACTGTTTATAGATATTTTTCTTAGATATCTCAACCCCCCCCCCCAATCTGAAAGAAGCGAGTCATATACATCTATGATGCCTTGAGGGTGAGTAAATCATGGGGTAATTTTCATTTTTGGGTGAACTAACCCTTAAACTTCATTGTAAAATGTTTCCTCTTTAATGATCTGTTTACTTAAGGTACTGTGTTAGACATTAAAATAATAGTTCACAGGAAAATGAAAATGAGCTGAAAAGTTAATCACCCTCAGGCCATCCAAGATGTAGATTAGTTTGCTTCTTCATCGAAACAGATTTGGATAAATTTAGCATTACATCACTTGCTCACCAATGGATCCTCTGCAGCATTGGTCTCAAGCTCAATTCCTGGAGGGCCACAGCTCTGCACAGTTTAGCTCCAACCCTAATCAAACACACCTGATCCAGCTAAACAAGGTCTTCAGGATCACTAGAAACTTCCAAGCAGGTGTGATTTGGAGCTGGTTGAAGCTAAACTGCAGAGCTGTGGCCCTCCAGGAATTGAGTTTGAGATCAATGCTCTGCAGTAAATGGGTGCCGTCAGAATGAGAGTCCAAGCAGCTGATAAAAATATCACAATAAACCTCAAGTAATCCACACAAATACAATCAGTCTTGTAAAGCTAAAAGCGGTGTTTGTAATAAACAAATCCATCAAGACATTTTTAACTTAAAACCATTGCTTACAGCAGTCCTCTATCCATAGTAT
>NW_015545562.1:269177-284002 GCF_001515605.1 Sinocyclocheilus anshuiensis | reverse complement strand
CTTTTTTTTTTTTTTTTTTAAGCAAGACACATTTTTTTTTCAAAATTGAATTTCAGTTAAATTTTAATCATCCAAAAACACAGGCGAGTATTTTGTTTATTTTTTTAAATTTTGGAAAATGTAAAAATGTAGTTCTTCAAAATTGAGGTGTTTGCCATTTGTTGAGTTTTTTTAGTTAAAGGGTTAGTTCACCCTAAAATTAGCCCATGATTTACTCACCCTCAAGGCATCCTAGGTTTATATGACTTTCTTCTTTCAGATGAATCCAATTGGAGTTATAATAAAAAATGTCCTGACTCTTCCAAGCGTTATAATAGTGGTGGGTTTTATTGTTCAACAGTCCAAAAGAAGTCCAATAAAGTGCATCTATCCATAGTAAAAAAGTGCCTCACACGGCTCTGGAGGATGAATAAAGGCCTCCTATAGCGAATCCATGCATTTGTCTAAGAAAAATATCCATATTTAAAATGTTATAAACTGTTTTCTCTAGCTTCTGCTAACTGTCGTACGCACGTTCACGAGAGAGTGCCTTTCCAGTGGATGATGTAGGGCGTCGGTGTAGTGCAGGGGTTCTCAAACTTTTTTACTGCGGGGCCCCCCTCCTTCTCTAGTCAATTTTGCAAGGCTCCCCTATGCCTGACATTTCCTCCTATACTGTACTTCCGCAGCAAAGAGAAAAGTGTTTATTTTTAAACCTTTTTTATTAACCAAAACATTTGTTTTGCCTAATTATTCTTCTACTGCATGTTATTAAAAAAAATCTCAAAATTCAAACACACTTTAAATCAAAGCTATACTTTATAACTTAAAAGAAAACCCTCTGCTCAATTCTAACTTTTTAAAATAATATATATATATACAGATTTAAAGCTCCTGAATTCTTTACTTCAGACATTCTTTACAACTTCAGAGTACTTTTTCTTAAATAAGTGAACCTGCCATACCAAACAGGACAACAGGGAGATGCCAAAAGACCACTCACTAAACATGTCCCTTTGAACTGGACTGACTGAATATCTACTGTTTGTATCCATTAAAAAAATAACCATACAAATGAAAAATACAGCAAATACATTCTAAATCTGTTGAAACGCATCTGAAGGCGGTTCGACGAAGACGGGATCAGTAAACAGTTCCTCCATCAGAGCGTGTCGGATGCTCATATGTGCATAAAAACCATTCAGCCTCACAAGATCCTCCTCTATGGGTGAGCATCCATTATAAAACACTCACAGGACATTAATTTGGACAACTATGCAAATATATTGAAATTTCACGCAAAAATACAATAGGGATCAGAGCCCCGAGAGCGCGCATAGTGTGTGAATCAATAGCGAACTTATGTGTGCCTAATGTAGCCTACGACTTTGATATTTGACTTTGACATACATTATACATTAGGCACGCGCAAGTTCGTTATTATTACTCTAATCATCTTTACCTTTACATTAGCTTTGCTTCATGCTTCATGCAGCCGAGAGATGTAGTTTACGTGCAGCGGTTGGAAGTTTTGAGCCACCGTTCAGTCTGTATTTAACAGTGCAATGAGGCTTGTTGCGCCGAGTCCGAAGCAATCAATCACAGAACACGAGAGGCCTTGCTTTGATAATTTTAATTTAACACATTAATAATGAAATTAAACAATTATAGGATAATATTTAAATTAATTTTAAGCTATCTCGCGGCTCCCCTGGAGGATCACTGAGGCCCCCTAATGAGCCGTGACTCCCTGGTTGAGAACCCCCGGCGTAGTGCATGCGGCTTTGATTAGTAACGAACGCGGAAGCGCAGAGGAGAGAGCAAAACAAAACACTGGTCACGAATTACAAAACGAGGATTTCAAAAAATGTCGGAGGATTTCAACATAAGCCAAGAGGAGACTGGCTTTCCTTTACTAAAGAAAGGAAACTTTGCTTCCTTTGCTCCTGTAAACAAACGTTGGTTCTCGCGAGACTAGCATATTCTTACTGGCGCTTAGGCTACGCCGACGTCCTATGTCATCCGGCTTGCGCGTACCACAGTTAGCGCAAGTTAGAGAAAACTGTTTATAGATATTTGTAAATCATGGGGTAATTTTCATTTTTGGGTGAACTAACCCTTAAACTTCATTGTAAAATGTTTCCTCTTTAATGATCTGTTTACTTAAGGTACTGTGTTAGACATTAAAATAATAGTTCACAGGAAAATGAAAATGAGCTGAAAAGTTAATCACCCTCAGGCCATCCAAGATGTAGATTAGTTTGCTTCTTCATCGAAACAGATTTGGATAAATTTAGCATTACATCACTTGCTCACCAATGGATCCTCTGCAGCATTGGTCTCAAGCTCAATTCCTGGAGGGCCACAGCTCTGCACAGTTTAGCTCCAACCCTAATCAAACACACCTGATCCAGCTAAACAAGGTCTTCAGGATCACTAGAAACTTCCAAGCAGGTGTGATTTGGAGCTGGTTGAAGCTAAACTGCAGAGCTGTGGCCCTCCAGGAATTGAGTTTGAGATCAATGCTCTGCAGTAAATGGGTGCCGTCAGAATGAGAGTCCAAGCAGCTGATAAAAATATCACAATAAACCTCAAGTAATCCACACAAATACAATCAGTCTTGTAAAGCTAAAAGCGGTGTTTGTAATAAACAAATCCATCAAGACATTTTTAACTTAAAACCATTGCTTACAGCAGTCCTCTATCCATAATATTGCTTTCTCCAGTGGAGCAAGTTGTCTCCTCTGAATCAGGAAAGACATATGCACAGATCAAGCACTGTTTACAAGCAAAAACAGTCAAAACAAATATGTCTGTGGATTTTGATGTGAGAGGACAACAGGGCATGGACTTTTTCAATAGAGGAAGTGTTATGTATTATATGTTATTTTGGCCAGAAGCAATGGTTTAAAGATAAAAACACACAAATGTGCAGCTTTTCACTTCATAAAATGTTAATTGATATACTGGAGTTGAGTGGATTATCATAATGTTTTTTTTTATCAGCTGTTTGGGCTCTCATTTTGACATCGCCCATTCAGAGGATCCATTTGTAAGCAAATTAAAGTTTAATAAGTTTCTCCAAATCTGTTCTGATGAAGAAATACCCTCAGGCCATCCAAGATGTAGATGAGTTTAAATCAATTTTCAGCTAACATTCAATTTTGGCTGAACTACTCCTTTAAAACAGGTTTATAGTGCAAACAAAAGTTTACCATGTTAAGGAAAATTATGTCTGCTTATTTTCAGATGGAGATAGAAAAAATAAAGAAGATTGTACAATCAACATGAAATAAATTCTGGCATCCTGAACTGGACTAATGGCTCCGCTGTCGCATCACGAGTGGAAAGTGACCTCCAGATGGAGGGACGGATATCGTTCACATCATCTTTACATTCACTGACTTACTCCACAATTTGTAAGATTCAAATATTTGCACATGATGAGGTTTTTTCTAGGTTTAGAAAAGTGTAATTATGACAGATGTATATGTTTGTTTTCCTCTTCTTCTTTTTTTTTGCCAACAAAAATGATCGAGGCCTTTACTACTGTGCTGGATATGCAGTCTATCACTATCACTATCACTTATTGAGATGTGCAGTGGATTATGCATTCAATACTACTGAGTCTGTATAAATGTTGGGGGATTATGTTGTTTCCTTGTTTTTTTACGACGGCTTAGTTTAAAAAAAAAAAAAAGATATTATGATCTCAGCAATATTCTGTCTATATTAGCCTCTTTAGATGATTATCA
Source organism: Sinocyclocheilus anshuiensis (assembly GCF_001515605.1). Lineage (NCBI taxonomy): Eukaryota > Metazoa > Chordata > Actinopteri > Cypriniformes > Cyprinidae > Sinocyclocheilus > Sinocyclocheilus anshuiensis. The sequence goes on along the minus strand of NW_015545562.1, from coordinate 280,268 downwards.
AATGTATGACATACTCTTGTTTCCATAGTGATGATGTATTCTGATTATGTTGAAAAGGGAGAACATTTCTTTTTGTTTTTCTCTAACATTCCTATCCAGGGTAACACTATTGTGCCTGTTAAGATTTTTTACAAGTGTTAATACTGGGAGCTCTCTTATTATATAAATATATATAGATATATATGTGTATACTTAGATCTACAGCATGATATATTTTTATGGTCTATTGATTGTGACATCATAAAAATGTACTGGGTTTGTGTATCCGTGTTTGGTTTAAAACATTCACACTTCCCTAGAAAATAAAAACTGGCTTCAACAAGCAGCACTTCACCGTAAGAATGGCAAGAAATCCATTTCACAATTTAAGCTGCACGGAGTGCTGGTGGGTTTGTTCTGCAGTTATGCCCCCTTGAACATACAAAAATTAAATGTGCCCATTCAGGCCTCTTAACCCTTAATCTGAAAATCTATTTTTAAAAGCATTCCTGCCCAAGGATTGTTTGTTTATCTCTGTGTGAGAGTGGAGTTGCTGATGCAGTAGGATGACAGGTTGACCCCTAAAGCAATAAAAAGGCATGTCTTTTTGGTTTCCATTTTTAAATGTCGGATGAGTATGTTCATGTTCCTTTGCAGCAACTTTAAAGGATCTCCTGTGAAAGTACATTGGAAATTAGTCATCTCTGTTGTCTGAAATTTGGTAGAACACATTCCATTTTATTGTCTTAAGATCTGTTGTGCACATTCAGCATCTATCAAAAGGATTTTGTTTACATGATTACAAAGTGAATTGCATGAGCTGAGATTTCTTTTCCCCAAACTAAATAAATATGTTTATTTACAGAGATTGTTCTGGTCTCTGTGATTTTTTTTTTATTAAGGTGTTCAGAATTTTTATATAATATTTTTCCTCCCTGGATAATCATAAACCGTTTACTTTTTGGAGTTTGCACAATTTTTATGTTCTTGAAGTCTCTTATGCTCACCCAGGCTGTATTTATTTGCTAAAAATTACAGTAAAATCGTTGGCGCTGAAAGCCTTGTGGGCAGCGAGTCGACATGTAGCACTGTTGCTCTTCGGGTGTCCCGTGTTTGTGTTCTGGCTTGTGGACCTTTCCCGATCCCGTCCCCCCGCTCTCTCCCACTTCGCTTCCTGTCTAACTACTGTCCTATCAAATAAAGACAAAAATGCCACAAAAAAAAAACAAACTGTAAACTCAGTAATATTGTAAAATGTTATTACAATTTAAAATAACGGTTTTCTATTTTAATGCCTTTTAATATATCTATTTATATATATATATATATATATATATATATATATAGTTTAAATTCATTTTTGTACCTCATACTGACAAAGTGAAAACTGAATTTTGGAAATGTCTAAATTTACTAAACAGAAAAAACTGAAATATCACATTTACATAAGTATTCAGATCCTTTGCAACAACACTTGAAATTTAGCTCAGGTGCCTCCCATTTCTCTTGATCATTGCTGAGATGTTTCTACACCTTGATTGGAGTCCACCTGTGGTTAATTAAATTGATCGGACATTATTTGGAAAGGCACACACCTCTCAAAGGCCTCACAGCTAACAATGCAAATCAGAGCAAAAACCAAGCCAAGAAGTCAAAGGAACTGCCCGCAGAGCTCAGAGACAGGATTGTATCGAGGCACAGATCTGGGGAAGGCAACAAAAAATTTCTGCTGCATTGAAGGTTCCCAGGAGCACAGTGGCTTCCATAATATTCAAATGGAAGAAGTTTGGCACAACTGGGACTCTTCCTTGAGCTGGCCTCCTGGCCAAACTGAGTAATTGATGAAGAAGGACCTTGTCTAGACTGGTGACCAAGAACCTGATGGTCACTCTAGTTGAGCTCCATGATCATATATGCAGATTGGAGAAACCTACAGAAGGACAAACATCACTGCAACACTCCACCGATCTGTAGCTCTTATAGCGGTGTGGCCAAACTCAATCCTCTCCTCAGTGAAGATGCATGAAAACACACTTGGAATTTGCAAAACAGCACCTAAAGGACCCTCAGACTGCAGGAACAAGATCATCTGGTCTGATGAACCTCTATGAATTCTAAGCATCATGTTTGAAGGAAACCAGCTCCGCTCATCACCTGTGGAGTACCATCCCAAAAGTAAAGTGTGCTGGTAGCAGCCTCATTGCTGTATTTCTAAAATTCTGTTTTCATTTTGTCATTATGAGGTATGGAGTGCAGACTAATTAGGAAAAAAAATGAATTTAAACGATTGTAGTATCAGGCTGCAACATAACAAAATTGAAAAAAGTGAAGGGAGTCTGAATACTTTCTGAATGTTCTCTATCTATCCATCTATCATCTATCTATCTATCTATCTATCTATAAAATAATTAAAAAAAAAGCTCAAAAGAACAGTATTTGAAATCAATTAATGAAAGTGCAGTTTAGAAAGACTTCTATGTAGCCCTCATTAATTGTAATAGTGGTATAGGGACTTGCAAATTGAACAGAATTTCCCTTTAAATTATTTACTTTTTTATTATTTTACTAAACTATTCTATTATTTGACTAGACTTACAAATCCAAATCCATTAAGCTTAATGTCAGCAGGTCATGTTTACGCAGCCTTTTAGCCCCCTGATTGACGAGTTAATTAGAAAGGACATTTATAGAGATTTCATAATTATATACTTAAACAGGTCACGAATGGCAGGAAACTATTGGAAACTCTCCAATCAGCAGAGCTGGACTCAGACCAGATCAAAACATGCTGAGACACATGCTGTGAAAGACACACGTTTCCATCTGCCGAGCTGATCAGAGCCAGTTTACATTTCCATAAGGGTCAGTCCCTGCAGCACCAGGAGAGAGCATGCCCTACCAGATTATGCTCAGTGCTGTGTTTTTACAACAGATAAATCCAATCCATCACTGATCTTATGTAACAAAGCCAGGCAGATATCAGGATTGTCTTGTCAGGTCAACAATAGTTGACCTGTATGAAACAGCTGCAGCCATTCAATCAAGTCAAGTATTTATAGAGTACACATAGCAAGTTTAAAAAAAAAAAAAATAGAAGGAATAAAAATAATAAATGAAATACAGTAGATTGGGTCAAGTTATTATTTTTTTATTATTAAAAGTAGATAGAATTGAAAAAGAATAGAGTATATGCTAATGTTAGAGGGTCAAGTTTTTATATAATAAAAGAAAACAAGTACAGAACAAAAACTGAAAAAGAATATTTGCATTTAGCCTACTCTGATTTTAAATGTGAGTGCTTATTGCTTGCTTAAAGACATAACCTTTTTTATTGACAATAATACATGTTTCATCAAATTACCAAATATATTTAGTTTTGAGAAAGTCATATAATTCAGAAAAAGTAATTTAATTGTGTTCAGGAGTCAAACCTTAGCGCAATGATGCAGCCACAACTCGACAGCATAATCGTTTGGTGAAAGAATTGCTTCATTTAGTAAGTCAGCTGACATCTCACTAACTCGAGTCTTGGCACTCTCATAGAGTTGCTTTGTGCTCTTTCCTAGAAAGCCTTCTTGAACCAAACTTGTGACTATCAATGGTGTCCATTAATTTGTGCGGTAATTTGCACTCCTTTTTAAATGCTTTGGTTGTGACCATAATCATAGCGATGGTTTCTCCTGAGGCCTTTTTCACATCTAGGACGTGTGGTACTAGTCAGAATTCAAATTTCTCATAAATGGGAACAGTTTCTGGTAAACTTGTGATGGAGCACTAAAAAAAAATCTGTATATAGAGGTCAAGTTTTAATAATTACAATTTGTTAATGTTTTTAGTTTTTTAAAATAAGTTTCTTATGCTCACAAATGCTGCATTTATTTGATTGAAAATACAGTAAAACAATAATATTGTGAAATATAATTTTTATTAATTATATCAATAAATTATATTGTTATTTTATTTGAATATTCTTTAATTTGTAATTTATTTCTGTGATATCACAGCTGATTTTTCATCAGCCATTACTCCAGTCTTCATTATCACATGATCAGGATTTGGTCCTCAAGAAACATTTCTTAGTAATATTAGTGTTAAATACAGTTGTGCTGCTTGCTCTTTTCAGTTGTGCTGCATTTTATAATTTAATTAATTCTTCCAAACCTTTGATGACTAGTGCACATATTATTTAGCATGTCATTTAATGAAGAAAATAGATGCTTTGTCAAAGCAATTTATCATGGCCTTAGAGAAACAAAAGACCACCCCACTGTTTTAGGACATCATGCTGTTTCCTTTGATTCAATTATTGGATTTTCCAAAGATTTATCTCAAGCACATTTGTCAATCCCACTGTAGTTTGTAACAGCTGAATGTTGATGATAGATAGGAAATGCTTGCATACTACTTTGGAATTATTAATTATGCTTGAGTATTTACACAAATGTTTGATAGTACATTGTAGCTCTGCTGTCAGTAACCTAAATTAACCCTTTCTGGGACAGTGATGATCACTGCAAAAGTTTTTTAATTATATTCAAATTCCATTTTGTTTTATGCAATTTAATTTCATATTTGTTATATGAAATTTTTTTTTCTACTTTTTGTTGACAGACTAAAAAAATGTCAGTTTTGTCTGTGTATCACTGAGCATTTTAGATGCGTATTTCAACAGTAGGCAAAGTGTATTGGTAAATGTCGATACTCTAGTACACAAAAAGAAAATTAACAGTTTATTGATAGAGCATTTTGTTTATACTGATATTATTCTCTTCCCCTAACACCACCACCTCTTCCACAACAAGCAACTGTGAATGTTCAGTTTACATGTAACAGATAAACGTACTGTACAAATATAAATGTATTTATACAGTTTACTGTTGTAGCTGCTGCTGTTTATGGTTGTGACATTGCCCTTGTTCAAAAATGGTAGTGATTGTGCTGGGCAAACTCCATACAGTATATATGCTTTCAAACTTGACTGATTGGCAAGATTCCTATTTCATTACAAAGGCAAGTAGGGTTGCTAAGGTGCAGAACATTTCTGAAAACGTTCCAAACGTTTCTGAAAATGAACAAATTTTTTCCAAAATTTACCAAACAATTTTGTAAACTTTCCCAAAATTCTGAAATGTTTCCGGAAATTGACCAGAAATTGACCGCTCCTTTGCAATAATGGCAAGCCATTTGCCAACTTAGCAGAAATTTGCCAAATTCAGTGAGAATCAACTCATCAGCCATGTCCATTTAGTCACAGTATTTAGTACTGTATTGTGCAAACTATAGACAATTTTACTCTTTTGCGCACATGTGCTAAAACACATGCAGTTTGCTTAAATCAATAAGAAATACAAATCTGATTGAACTGATTCAACAAGAAACTAATTCTTCAGACATTTGAAATTTTGAAACAATTGAAAAAAATCTCATTTGAAAATTACGCCAAAGCGATTGAGAAAAACTGTAAATCTCCATGCAGGGTGCAAACTATAGACAATTTTACTCTTTTGCGCACATGTGCTAAAACACATGCAGTTTGCTTAAATCATTAAGAAATACAAATCTGATTGAACTGATTCAACAAGAAACTAATTCTTCAGACATTTGAAATAATTGAAAAAAATCTCATTTGAAAGTTACGCCAAAGCGATTGAGAAAAACTGTAAATCTCCATGCAGGGTAAAATTTGATCTAAACTAAAGTTGATTTCAACTAAAGCATGTGGACATATTGTGGCATAATATTGTGTCCTTACATGCTACAGAGTGAAAGTTATTTCTCCGAAGTTGAATTTGGCCCCACCGATTAGAGGAACTGACCTATTTTTTGCATTCCAACTACGAGAAGGAATTTTCATCTAGATCATCAAAACCATCAGTCATCTGATTGTCAGACCTCTGAAGAGGGGAGTATCAACATATTTCTCTGATAATGCATGCATGCATCCTGTCTTTCTAATCTTCTCCCTCTTTATCCTTTCCTACTCATCGCTCTTGTCATGTAATACTGGCATCCTTACAAAACCTTTAGCCAATCATAATGCAAATTAGCATACAAAATATGACATACATTGCTCTCATTTATATGCACGTAAGTGAGACACTGCCAAACACTAGTCTGATTATTGGTCTGAAGCACATGTGCCCAACAAAGCACTAGAGAAATCATCTCAACCTGCAGCTACTGAATCAATTTACATAACCGGATGTAAGACCATTATTACCACAAACCTACAGTGCTGCTTGAAAGTTTGTGAACCCTTTAGAATTTTCTATATTTCTGCATAAATATGACCCAAAACATAATTAGATTTTCACACAAGTCCTGAAAGTAGACAAAGAGAATCCAAAGGTCCTCAGAGATCTCATTTGTTTGTGCCATGATACACTTCCACAAACATGAGCGAACTTTGATAGATCCCTGTTCTTTACATAAAACAGGGCACACACTGACACCTAATAGTCATCTCACTGATTAAAAACACCTCTGAACAGATGGACTCTAATTTCACCTTCAAATTAACAGCTAATCCTAGAGATTCACATACTTTTGCCGCTCACAGATATGTAATAATATTGGATCATTTTCCTGAATAAATAAATGACACAGTATATATTTCCATCTCATTTGTTTGACTGGGTTGTCTTTGTCAACTTTCAGGACTTGCATGAAAATCTGATGATTTTTTGGGTCATATTTATGCAGAAATATAGACAATTCTAAAGGGTTCACAAACTTTCAAGCAGCACTGTATATGAAACTACACATTGCTTAACTGAATATTTTTTTCATAGATTATGGCATTCTTCTAACCTTATTTTCAGGGGTTTATGGCTCTCAGTAGGCAAATAAAAATGCTAATACTAATAATATAAATTTATATTCATATTCATATTTTGTAAAAATATAAATCTCAATTAGGTAAACCTTTCCATTCTCATGCCTTAAAAATTGCATGAGAGGTGTAAATAGGTTTGATATTTCAGTTGGATGTAGGATGAGTTTCCCTTCTGAGCTTTTATCTATATATTATTTATTCTAAAATGTGCATGCGTTAGCATAAATTTGTTAGCTGTTAGCTATATAGATTTTTAGCTTTTTGTAATTTAAAATACTCTCCTTGTGTATTTAAAAAAGCTATCCTTGAAACAATTCAGTCCTTTCCTAACACTTGGAAAAAGGGCGAAAAATACAGTGTTTTGATTGGCTCTGATTTTTGGCTGAACAAAGTGAAGGAGCAAAGGTTGTGTGAATTTGTGCTAAATCTAACTAAAATAGGAAACACGGCAAATGACCAGTGCTTGCGTAAATAACAGGGAGACAGCATCTGTGACCTGCATCCCTTGAGTATAGAAATATGCATCATAGTGTGCAGCCAATTGTAGTTTCCGTTACTTCAGCCGATAGACGGACATGAAATTCCTGTGACAGTGAATGTTTTAAAAATGAAAATGCAGCCATTATTGTCAATTACTCACCTCAAGTTGTTTCAAACCTGTAGAACTTACTTTCTTCCATGTAACACAACAAGAGAAAGCTTTTGACACTGTTCATACTGAAATCAAGCTTAGCGTTAGTTCTGGCAGGTCACGTTAGTCAAGCTCACATCAGCTGACTCTCAGCTGATCCCTTCAACCTATGGGAATACGACACCTAAGTATTCATATATAAGGTCCCGCAGTAGTATCAGCAGTTTTCGCATTGCTCAATAGCTAATTACCCTCCTCCATCCCCAACTCCTCCTCTGTCAGTCAGGATTCAGCCTTCTGATTCTCCTTTGAATCAGACTAATTCTAAAATGTGTACATAACATTATTGAACTTTAACGATATCTGCAATACATTTATTTTGGTTCTGTTCCGTTTACCCTGTAGGGTTATTGCTGCTCTCCCTGCTCTCATCCATGCTAGGCTGCATGGATGCGCAGGGAGTTCTTGCCCAGAACGGAACCATACCGCCAATCCAAACTGTATGCTAATTGTCAATCATCTTTGACGATAGTGGTCCTGACAGAACTGTCAATTGCCAAAAAGGGCATACATTTGTCACTGCTTTTATAGTTTATGGATTTGTGACCTAAGTTTTGTTGGCCTGATAGAGAAAGTGTCATAAAATTCCTTACTTTGCCAAAATGTTGACACCGATTTTATTGATGCATTGATTTTAGGATCACCAAACTTGGGATGAAACCAAAATTTCACCAATTTCAGTATCACATTTGACATTTACTGCACATTTACTTTTCCTGGAGTAACAGACAAAAGACCCACCATGACTAATCTTAACGAACTGTTTAATTTACATTAAAATGACTTGGTTCAATTTAGCTCTAGTTTCAATTGGTTTTGCTTCTTGGTAAGCCACTTGCTTCAAATCAAAATCCAAATTTCATGTTTCTGAACACAGGCCTGATATAGGGGATTTTTGATTCCCAGCACGCTTTGCATTAGACTGAACTGCGTTGGGGATTAGAAGAGTTTCCATCATTGGAGTTTTAAAGATTACCATTATGAAGAGTGGAGCTTGTGCTTAGTTTGAGGCTTTAGCATTACAAGAATTTGTTGAATATGCTATCAACCAGAGATATTTATAAGCTAACAATCCTTTCTATTTTGTGCTCACATATGCCTGCTGGTTTTTTGATGAAAAAAAAAGTGTTTATGTTTGTGCTGTTTCTAGCTAGCAGCTAACTTATTTGACTGAAAAAATATACATATATTTTTGTTTTTTACTTTAAATCCAATGTACATTTTTGTTTTGTGCCAAGTTTTTTTTTTATTATTATTTTTTAAAATCAACTTAATATGTAATTATTTTATTTTTGCAGTTATTGCTTACACATTGTGACATTATGATTAATTCGGACATTGAAAAGTGTTCTACATTGCTGTGCATCCATATGAATTACATATGTAAACACATGATTGCATGATTGACAGGTCTATCACATGGGGGGCGGGGCTTTACAGAATGGAGCTGTCAGTGCTACATGTGAACTGCCAATAGTGGAATGAGCTGAGAACTTGAGTGGATTTCTGTCGCCGCTTACTGTGACCAGGCGCATTTTATCGTAATAAACTGAGCTCTACTTTCTTGTAAATAACCGCTCATTGCTTTACCTAGTTTAGCTCTGAAGGACCGTGCTGAACAACGACTATCATCATCATCATTATCATCTTCAGAAAGAGAAGTGCCAGACCGACTATGGAAACAGCCCCTCAACTGAGGCGTTCAATAACAGAAGAAAACAACTGCGGCGTAGTGCGTGTGATTTACATACGTGAATTATGGAGAAGTTATCGACTCCATTTTAGGATAATTTCCAGTCGAGAGAAAAGTGCTCAAATCATTGGGATGGTTAAGAGTCATAGCAAGGTAAGCGTTTGTTTTTCGGGAAACATTATCGGCATTATTGTGAGCGCTTTCCATGCGGTTATTGTTGTGTATCATGTACTTGTTGAGTCTGTTTTTGTGCTTTTGTTTGTTTACGATAGCCTATCTATGAGAACCCAGTCATAGACAGAATGCTTAAAATTAACAAAGTTTTCAAATGAAGCCTTGATAGCATTGTTCAAATTTTGCACGATTTATTTTATTCAAATTAATACTGTCCTGTACAATGTCTTGCTGTTGTTTTTTTGTTCTTTGCATTTTCAAATGAATGATACTCTGTTTCAAGGTGCTCAGTACATCATTGCAGCTGACAGATACAGACAGTTTTCACGGCTAGTCTGCGTTTATTGCAAAATTGGTGGTTTGTTTTTAAGTTTTAGGAGAATAACATTGCCATAAGGAAATAAGTTGTTTAAAGTCAACACATACCAGAAGTGCAGGATTTAGCATCATCTACTGATGTTTCACAAAGTTCAGCAGATATGATATTAATAATTATTCAGGAATTGATGACGTTTAATACAATACAGAAATCGACTTATAGGTTAACAACTTGTGATTCAGTATACTCTTTTTTTTTTTTATGAACGTTTTCTTTTTTTTTTTTTAAACTGACTTGTCATGTGACCGCTTTGAAATGATTATTGCATGCATCAAGTGGTCATCTCTTAGAACTTGCCTATTTTATGAGATTTCATTATTTAGAACATTGTTATTTCTAACACGAGTTTGCAGCGGCGGGGGCTTTAAATGAAACACGGATGCAGCATCACCTCTGATTGCAAAAGCTGTGTGTCACCAGAGAGTGTAGTGAATGCTCATTAAGTTAAGCCTACTCTTTTTTTTTTTTTTTCCTCCATAAATCCACTAGACGCTTTAAAGTGACTAACAGTGCTGATGGGAACCTCAATACTGTGTCCATTTTAGCTTTAGTTTCAATTGGTTTTAGATAAATGATTGTCTAAAGGGTTGTTTTGAGGTGTTTGACAGGTGTTCTTTGCTACTCGGTAATAGCATTCTTTTGACATGACTTCAACTTTTTGGAAAAAACAGTCTATATAGTGGAGACTTGACTTACAAAACACAAAAAGGTGGCATGGCTACAAAATCAAATGTAACTACTGTAATAGGAAGCAATTATAGTGAAGTATGTCTGTTGCACTAGTAATCTGTTCTGCTGAACATGCCTGGCGGCGGGAAGGAGAAGACACTGCCATCTCTACAATAACACAGCGTTGTATAAAAATCCTGATGTAGCAGTTTTTTTACATGTTCTTTTGTCTTCAGACTAAAACTGACTAAATTGCTTTATTTCACAGATTTAATATTTTTTTAAATGTTAAATAACTAAATACATAAATTCCACAATCCTCAAAGGGTTAGTTCACCCAAAAATGAAAATTAGGCTGTGTTTTACTCACCCCAGAGCCATCCTAGGTGTATATGACTTTCTTCTTTCAGACGAATCCAGTCAGAGTTAATGCTGCACGATAAATCGCATGCGATATTTAACGCGCATCTTGTCAGAAAGCCGGTTCTGTAATCAGCGGTAAATCTCAATCACGTGCGTGCTTTCACACTGAGCAGTGTGCCGGCTTTTCTGACAAGATGCGCGTTAAATATCGCATGCGGCATCTTTCAAGCTGTTTAATGCCATTCAGCGGGTGTTGCATGCATCAGTCCAAAAGAAGTTAAATAAAAAGCGCCCATTCATAAAAATAA
>NW_015545562.1:264110-268892 GCF_001515605.1 Sinocyclocheilus anshuiensis | reverse complement strand
TTTGTTTACAGGATCAAAGGAAGCAAAGTTTCCTTACTTTAGCAAAGGAAAACCAGTCTCCTCCTGGCTTATATCGAAATCCTCTGACATTCTTCTTTACAAATACCCGTTTTGTACTTCTAGTAAGTGACCGTTGTTTTGTTTTGATCTCTCCGCTGCGTTTCCGTGTGCGTCACTTCTGAGCTGCGCATGCGCAACGCTGACCTCATACGTCATCCGCCTGGAACTGCTTCCATTTACAACAGTGAGCGCAAGCTAGATTAAAGTGATTATTACGTTTTGAATATGGATTGTTCACCCCCCGGAGCCATGTGAGATGCTTTTTTTTTAATGGATGGGCTCTTTTTATTTAACTGATGCATGCAACACCCGCTGAGTGGCATTAAACAGCTTGAAAGATCAAAGACAATTTTTAATGTAACTCCGACTGGATTTGTCTGAAAGAAGAAAGTCATATACACCTAGGATGGCTCTGGGGTGAGTAAAACACAGCCTAATTTTAATTTTTGGGTGAACTAACACTTCAAGGACTGCCAATAAGCAGTTTATAGGCACATTAGTAGTCTAAATTATTAAATGAATAAATACATTTACTGATTAACAGACAGCAAGTTTCCTGCAAACCTCAAGATACCAAATCAAACGATATGCCTATATCTAAATATCATCTATAAGTCCATCTAGATAAGTAATTTTATCTGGTATTGCTTGAGGGCCTGGATTTCTGCAGTATCACTTTTCTGTTCTGTGATTTAATTCATTTTGATCATTTAATTTGGAACGGTCAAATGAATGAATGTGTCTAAAGAAAATCCCTGCTGTTACAGTAATTAGCAACCTTATGTGATTTACTGTGATTGAAATTGGAAAGGTATAAATAGGACAGATAGAGGTAGGTGCAAAAATCACACACAAAATCACATCATATTTATTCCAGAACTACGTGTAATTAATGTCTTGAAAGGACTGACCAAATGGAAAGAGAAGATTTCGCTAAGTCGCTAATGGTAATCATTTGGACAAGCATCAGTTACAGTATTGCCAGTAATATCTTTGTAAATATATGTAGAACTTATCTATGATAGCAAGATTTGTCTGATATAGTGCTAAATTGCACTTCGTTAGAAGACCTATCATTAAACCTTGGAAATTGCTCTACTGCTGAGAGGAACTGCTGAGAAATTATATGGCTAGCAGGTCTTATTCCTATGCCATTTTTCACCACTGTCTCAAATGCATCCGTTTTGTGAGGGGCAGTGATATATATTTAATTTGTATCTTCATGCTGCTTACATATGAACATTTTTCATGGAAATGCATGCACTCAAGGACTCAGTATGTATTGATTACAGATATGAAGGGGGTGTCTTCATGTACAGTAGCCGATAAGAGATGAGGGGGTTTGTAGAGCTTAATCTGGAGCCTCAGAAGATTGGCAGAAGGTTTTTGAAATGTAAAGCTGTTGGATATGGCTCCCCTCCAGCTTATGTCTCAAACTGAGTTCAAATATTATTCTAGAGCTTAATCTGGAGCCTCAGAAGATTGGCAGAAGGTTTTTGAATTGTAAAGCTGTTGGATATGGCTCCCCTCCAGCTTATGTCTCAAACTGAGTTCAAATATTATTCTGTTTTCGTTTTTGTTTTGAATTTTTTCCCCATTTATTCTGCAGGAAAGTAATCACACTCCTCAATAAGGCCCTAATGGAGAATGAGACCATCCCTTTGGGCTATGTCCCACATTACCTTCTTCAAGGAGATCCCTTTGCTTCCAAGCTGTCCAGGGAGGCAGACATAGTGGCGGCGTTCTACACCCTTATCATCGGTAAGTGCACAAGGTCGTTGTTCATGTGAAAGAGTTCTTTATAAGCAGCATGTGAATTGTCTTGGATAAGATCAGAAATAATAATTTAATAATTTGAATTCGAATATTTAATTTAGGTTACAGCAGAATGTCTGGAGTTTTAGTGATTGTACTTATTTCTTGTTGATTTTAAGAAGTTTGTCTTGTAAAATGTCTTCAAACAAGTATTTGTAGTGAATTTAACATACTGACATTTTCATTATATTTTGGTTACCAACAATGGCATGATAAAAGCATCAGATATTTTAATGACTCTCCGTGATGTCAGATAATCGGGTTTTGCAATTAGATTTATTGTATTACTTAATCTTGCCTGAACATATAACATCCTTGGCTTGCATAAGAACCACTTATTTTTAACGCCATGTTGGTTGGTAGGGCCTACGTGCTAATGAACAGTCTTGGGAGTAGACACATTAATATAATCTTTAAAACAATGGGTTCAAATAAAGCCCACCCAAGAACTGTAACATAGCAGAATATGGATTTAATGCGTTTGTTTTTAATAAATATGTGTGCACCATTGCCATGTGTACTACTGGCAAAAGCGAAAAGATTCTGCAAGATTCTCCATGTTTTGTTAATAAATTGATGGATTTCATTAGACTGTCCACAGAGACACCCAATTATTTTTGTAATTTGAGTGAGAACCTTGTACAATTTTTTATCTTTGACTCTCAAATATTCATTATTAGCTATTTTTGTCCAGGAAGTCCATTGTATTGGTCTTCTGAATTCAATATCGGAAGAATGCACACCTAGCATACATATTTATTTCACTGATGTTGTTATGCGTTTTAAAAATGTATCTTAAATTCCATATATTCCTCTTTCAGCTTGTTTGTCGTGTGTGAGCGTGCTCTGAGGTTATTAAAAATCAAAGCATGTGTCTAGCGTTTTAAGATGTTTGTATTGACCAACAATAGTAGCATGTGTACACTCTAAAAAATGCTTGACTAACCCAGCTGTTGGGTTAAATTTTTGAATTAAAGTTTTAACCCAAAAGTTGGGTTAGTCCATATTTGACCCAAAGTTGGGTTGAAACAACCCAGCATTTTTTAGTGTGTACATATAAATGATATAAGCACATTACAGAGATTTTTCAGTGACTGTACTGACACAATGAATGCCTACAGGTACATTAACCAGCATGTATTTGATTCCTTCTGAATCGAAAAGTTATCAATTTAAATGAAATGTTAAAGAAAGGCTAAAAGGTGCAGAAGCTACAGTAAACACACTCCGAATTCTTAGAACCAAAACTTGGCTTGTAACTTTTACTTAAATTAGCTAAAAACTGACAGTCACTGAGACTTGTTCAATTCTTTCACGCTGTCATTGAGATGTCATCGTCTGTCATATAGTGGAGTTTGTTTTGAGCAGTGTCATTTAGTCCATTTTACATGCTACATACAGGGGAGATCCTGGGTGGTTAATTTTTTTTTTTACTACACTGAATATTTTTGTGGGTGGGTTTATATTTGAATGGCAGTTTCTCTGTAGGTACATACTGTAGTATTGTTTGCCAGAAAAAAAAGTTAGTTAATTGAACACATTATTGTAGGGGTGTATTTTTATTGGCTTTTCAGGAAAAAATGTAATGTTTAAATAATAATAATAATAATAATAATAAATAAAATAGTAATAATAATAAAATGCAAAACAATTCATGAAATAGCAAAAAAGATAAAAGGTGACATATTATTTTTGTACTTTTTAATACTTTGTATTGCAGAGGTCTTTGTTTCCCCCTTTTTTTTATTCTTTTCATGAATTTCTCTCTAAACCAGAATAAACATTTCTAAAACTGACATGACCTCTCCAAGAGAATGATTGCTATGTCCAATCTGTATAGTTGTTAGAAATAATTCAGATGTTTTGCCACTGCATGTCTTTTACGAAATACACTTTTGAAAAATTTAATTTGATAATGTTTGCCAATGTATGTCTGTCTTTTGCGAAGTACGCTTTTGAAAAATGTAATTTAAAAATCATTTTTTTGTTCTGCACAACATCATTTATAGCCCAGTCATCCATCAATAGCCATGGTATTAAAGGTATTAAAGGACGTTGCATCCCTTTTTTTAAATTAAGGTATTTTCCTTTACCGAGATTTCCATGTAATTCTCCTTTGTGACGGCTCGTCGGGGGAGGCAGAGCTTCCCCATAATTTTGAGGTGAAAATGGGAAGAGGACGATTTAATGTTAAGAAAATTCACAATTCATTGTAGTTAATGTCTCAGAATGTGTATTTTTTGTTTGTAATTTCACAGTTGTAATACCATAAAGTGAAAGCGCTTTTCTATCGCGAATGTGCAGAATCTGCTCATGTAATTACAACCGCTAATGATAGAGAAGGGTAGGCCATGAGCTCTCGTGCCTCCGTTGGTAAAAAAACATTAGCCAATCACCATCGAGTGTTCACTTTCAGCGCTGAGGAGTGTTGAGAAAAGAAACCTTGCAAGGGAGGCTAGCCTCCCTTCTGATATCAACCAATCATTAGAGACGAAAATTACGTGATATTAGTTTGAACGTCTCCTGCTGCGCTGATAATGTACCAAGTACTTATGATGAGTAGCGATATTGAATATTTGATTGCCAACAGATTTACCAAGCTGTCATTCAAACAGTGTATATATACAAAAAAAAAAAAAAGGGAAAACACGCCTAAGCTATAGGCTACAGCAGTCGGCTTAATTAAATGGCACATCAGGCAGCTCTATTTTAACACAGACTTTTAAGAAGGGATGGATGTTTGCTTCAAGTGATAGGCCAGGTAAGTGAAATTATATTATCTTGCTGTATGTATGTCGTTTTCTTTACGTTTTCTGACTAAAAGCAACCAAAAAGCCATTTTAAAGTGGTTAAGCAAATAATATAATAATAATAATCGGCAGGGATCCCAGACCAATACAATTAGTG